>NW_026067929.1:5866257-6051787 GCF_014885135.2 Alexandromys fortis | reverse complement strand
ACACTATCCTGAGTGAGGTAACCCAGACCCAAAAAGATGAACTTGGGATGTACTCACTCATAATTGGTTTCTAGAGATAAATAAAGGTCAGTGAGTCTATAATTTGATCTCCTAAAGAAGCTAAATAAGAAGGTGATCCCAAAGAAAAACATATAGCTATCCTCCTGATTATGGGAAGTAGACAAGATTGCCGGGCAAGTTGCTTCTCTTTTGATCAGTTATTGTTTTCTTTTACATTATATGTGTTCATGTGTGTGTGTTACACATGATTTTTAATTCTATAATTATTTTTAAAGATGTAAGTCTATAGATGGATTTTTTTTTCAGTGAAATGTGTACATGACCAAAGTTACTCTCTTTGTTTCTTTTCTATTGTGGGGATAAAACACCATAGTAATGGCAATTTAGAGAAGATAAAGTTTATTGGTCTTATGGTTTTAGAGGATGAATTCATCCATGACTACCATTGCCTGGAACATGGCAGTAGGCAGGCAGGCATGGTGCTGGAACAGTAGCTGAGAACATGTATATTGAGACAACAATGAAGAAGAGAGACAAAAACTGGTAATGGTGTGGGCTTTTGAAGCCCCAAAACAGATTCACAGTGGTACACGTTCTAAGACATGGCCATGACTACTCCAAAAGGCCATGCCTCCTAATCCTTCTCACACAGTTCTACCAACTGTAGTAGATCTACCTAAACTCCTAACATGCTGTCACCTCTCCATTCACTCAAGGGAATATGAGGATGTGGTGACTCTTCCGTATGGGGCATAAGCATAAGCATAAGAATGGTTGAATATAATATAAGTAGAAGTCACTTGATGATATTGTTCAGTCATGATATGAAAATGTCGAGTGTATATACTTTTCACTATTTTATTTGTTTAATGCATCACCAGCCATGTCCTTTGTAAGACTGTGGGGAAGCTAAAGCAGCTGTGTCGGAGAACCAGCACTCGAGGTTCTACATCATTGTAAGAATCAGAATCTATCAGTTATCATGGTATTAGTTAACTTGGTCTCCTTCAGAAACATGTGCTCTGGTGGCTCCTCTTCTTGTAAGGACATTGACCACATCACAGGACCCCTAACTTTGTAAAATTCTGTAAACCTTATTTCCTCCCTCAAAGCCCTGTCTGTCAATATCATCACAGTGGGAGTCAAGTGTCATCGTTGACCTGGGGAAAGGGAGTGCGTTTCCTCTGCTCTAGTCACTGATTCCAGAGTCTGCAGTGAGCCCTCTCACACATTCAGAGCTCTGTGTTCTCAGACTAAGAGCAGAGAGACGTGCTGGGTGTGCTTGCACGAATTTAACCATGAATAACGGCGTAAGGAGGCAAGACCAGAGCTTGTGGGAAAGGAAGCAATTTTGAGCTGAAGCGCTGAATACCGTAATAGACTAATAGGCAGTCTGAACCTAGGGTTTAAAACTCAGAAGAATACAGGTTTCTACCAGATGATTCAACAGTTTGGAAACCTTTGTTTGTGAAAGAATAAGGGCTTTGTACTTTCATACAAAAAATTATTTTTAACCTATCCATCTAAGGGAAGGAATATAGCCATTAATACTATCTGAGGTCAAAAATCTTGTCTTCTATCTATGAAAACCAATTTGGGATAATTTATAATTATTAGCCATAAGTGTTTAGAATATTCTAGTTAATTACTACTACATAAACATTCTTTCATGTTTATTTTTACATCTCTCTGGGCTATATTTTCCCTTCAGAGTTAGAAAGAGGATTTGCCTTCTTTTAGGACAGGCTGCCTAGCCGGCAACTTACAGAAATTCTTTCCTGAATTACAACTCTTTATGTCTCCTTTGCTCCATGATCCTGCGCGATCCTGCTTCTCTATTTGGTAAGGTGTGGAGGTGAATAGGTTTTCCTCATGAAGTAGTGTCCAGGATGAAGGAATATCGTTAACCCTTTGCTGTTTCCACTTCATGGTAGCTGAGAAATAGAGCTTTGAGGTTTTGTTACTAAATTCCAAAGTTTCCTTTGTTCTCAAGATCCTTTTCCCTAAAAACAGCCCTATAACAACTCTCCAGAGTCTTCTCACCAACAACTTAGCAGGCTCTGAAGGACGGCTGGGAGGGTACTCCATACCCACTTCTCTCCCCCTCTTCTGTAGATAGCTCCCTCTTCTTCTTTATATCCCCCGTCTCTCAAGAGGCTACCTGCTAAGATATCCAATAGGTGCCTACAACTGTGGCTAACACTGAACCATATGTATAGGAGAAGTGATATTTATTCTAAATAGCCACGAGGTAGGTGGTGTATACAGCAGGGCCACTCTTGCTTCCTCCCTCCCTCCCTTCCTCCCTTCATCCCTCCCTCCTTTCTTTTTTCACAGATGGTTGTGAACCTCCATGTGGGTGCTGGGGAGCAGGAGTGGTCCATTTCTCCAGACCCCTAGCTTCATTTTCAAATGAATGTGTGTGTGTGTGTGTTCCAGGTATGTGTATGTGTGTGCATGCACGTGTGTGCGACTGCCTGCAGAGCATGTGTGTGTGTGTGTCTGTGTCTGTGTGTGTGTGCCTGCAGAGGCCAGAAGAGGCTGGAATTCCCGGGAATTGGTGTTACAGGCTGTTGCGAGCCATCAGATGTGAGTGCTGGTTACTGGATTTGGGTCCTCTGGAAGAGCAACAAGTGCCTTCAACTGCTGCGCTCGCTCTTTTTCCAGCCCTCGCTGAGCTGTAAATGCTTCAGGTTAGATGCGCTCCAGTTTTCACAGCAGAAAAGAACCGTGTTTGCATAGAAGCTTTGCATGAGTCTGTTGAGCACTGTTTGAGAGTGAATAGATTTTCTAGAAACTATATTCAGAATGCATCACCAAGTCATACTACTACGTTGCCTTCTTTTGAAAAGTCTACAGAGAAAACTTCTTCTGTAATTAATTCTTGTTTGAACTTGTGTCCTCTCAAGACTCCCAACTGCTCGATGAGTGTTCAAGATGTGCTATATTTCAATTTGCTAACTTATAAACAACATCACAAAGAGTCACCAAATATTTTAAGGTCATTTAGAGGCCAAAGTAAAGCCTTAAGGGGTGCTGAGGCATGCTTCTTTGGAATGGTAGTGATGACAGGAAAATTCTTCTTTTAAATATTTCATTAGCCTATGCTTTTTATATTTTTATTATAATATTTTTATTTATCTTGTATATCAGATATATGCAATTTATTTTGATCATGTTCACCCTCTACTACTTCTTCTAACTCTTCCCGGATTTAACCTTCATCTCCACATCCCTTCCCAATTTGATATTTCTCTCCCTCTCTCTTTCTCTGTCCCTCTCTCTCCACCCACCCACACACAGAGAATATAGCTATATGCATGCAAATAAATCACCGCCAAGTTCAGTTGTATGTCCCATATACTGGTGTATGTGGAGCCGTGACCTAAAGCATGGTCAGAGTACAAGGGATCAAACCCTTAATGAAAATGAATGTTTTGTTTCCCTTCAGAAGCTACTCACCACTGCTCCTGGCGATTACAAATGTGTTAGTTCAGAATTAGTGGGCATGTAGAAAGGAGGGGATCTCTGGTGAACATCCTTCCTGAACCTGTCGTGTACTCTGAAGGGATGGTGTGTCTGGCAGATACTCAACCCTTGTGCACAAGCCAGTTTACCGTGACAGCCGAGTGAGCAGAGGGTAGCAATGGACTGGAAAAGATTCCCTGTTGTCTAGGAGATGTGGAAGTCACATGTTTCTTGCTGTGCCCTGCAAGCCAACCTGGCTCTGGGAATATTTTTAGCACCTTTTTGTATGAAGGAGCCAGTCCAAAGAGCTCTCATTTATCATCAGGCCTGTTTATGTCAAGGGATGTTGCAAAAGAATGTTTGCTATAAGCAGATTTGGGGCTTTTATATTTTTAACTGTGTGGCTTGGTCACCATGCCCCTGTTGTTCCATTTTTAATGGAATGAGTAAGCTTTGATAGACTCTGTTTTTTATGTAGCTTAAAGTTTGTTCACCTTCGTACTGTAGACACTGGATTTGGTGACATCCCAACTGTCTCTTGTATTACACGAATTTTAGCAACATCCTTGGCCTCTAACTCACCGAGTGACCGTTGAATTCCATCTCCCAGTTGTCATTGCTAATGATGTTGATACACATGGCTAAATGTCTCCTGGAGAGAGAATCATAGGTGTATGTGTAAAGAGCCCTTATGGGAGCCCAAGTCCTGCCACTGCTCCCTGTGACCCCGCCAACAGGTTGTGAGGCTGTGTCGCCTTCTGCAACATATAACTTCCTACCTTGCCACTCAGAACAAATAAATCTATCAAGTGGACAGCCTGCCCCAGCAAGATCTCTGCCATCTTCCAGGTGGCCAGACACTTTGAAAGTTTTGTGCCATACAATTTAGTGACTGTGTCCAGAGTTAGAATAAGAATCTTGCTTTCTTATTTTTCCTTATTTTATTCCCAATGCCTCAGTGTTATTGCTCACGGGATTAAAACACGAACTCTTCTGTTCTATGACCAACAGCCAAAGGGATTGGTCTTTGGCGCTCATTTCAGCACTAATAAATGGTAATTTTAAAAGTGCTGATCACTTACTGCTCACACAGTAGCCCCCGCGTCTCGGCATCTTCTGCCAGACTGAACTGCCATCATCTCTATGTGGAAGGGAGAAAGGAAATCTTAAACAGCTCATTAAGGTTCTGATTGGCTGATTATAATAATCTGACATGTTCTTCGGAGCCTGGAATGTTTTCTGTGATTTGTATTTTCTTTTTTTCCAAATAAAAAAACAAAACCAGCAATTATTTCTTGCCTCAAATACTCATTGGACATTTTCTCTGAAATGAGTCCAGCATCTGAGCAAAGGGCAAATTTTCTGGCTAGAATGAACGTGATACAAAATTAGCACTTGAGCCTTTAGCAAGTCTGTGCTTTTCTGGAATAACTTGACTTGTTGACTCCTTCCCTGGCTTCAGTGCATTTTGCATCGTCCAGCCCACTGGACATTCTCGGCAAGGGCATTCTGCCTTGGCAGCCCAGGAAGAACAACACCTCAAGCTTTGATTAGAATCAGGTGGTATTATAGAAGGCTTGTGGCATTAAAAAGAGGCTGGGAAGAGAAGGTGTGATGCCATGTCATGCATCTGTCACAATGATAGATGTGTTTTCGGATACCTAGAGAATTTGTCCCAGCTTATCTGCTGCTCCTGATAAGGTGTCATGGAGGCAGCTACTTGGATGGTGTGCATGGTGACTGAAATCACCTATTGATCGGAACTACACAGAGAAGCACACAGTTATTGATTGTTTGATCGGAACTACACAGAGAAGCACACAGTTATTGATTGTTTGAGACTTCTAAGAGCTGCAGTGTGGCACGTGACCCCTCTCTCTGCCTATGTATTTTGCATGGACACCAGAATAATGTGTGGTGAGTTCAACACAGGGAAGGGTGCCCTTAGACAAAGGTTCTCTGTCTATCTATGGGGAAGCACAATAGAATGTCCACAGTAAACACTTATTTAGAACTTAGGAGGTACAGGATGGTGCCTCACAGTTTAGATCCCAAGTCTCTTCAAACTCTTCCCTAAAGTAGGCTTTCTTTCTTTTTGTTTGTTTGTTTTTGTTTCCAAGACAAGGTTTCTCCATGAAGCTTTGCAGCCTATTCTGGTACTCTCTCTGTAGACCAGGCTGGCCTCGAACTCACAAAGATCTGCCAGCCTCTGCTTCCCGAGTGCTGGGATTAAAGATGTGTGCCACCATATCCGGCTTCTAAAGTGGATTTTTAAAGGCAATTTCAGTATTATCTAAAACCTTCTGATTCTTTTATAAAGAGTTGATTTGACTCACGGTAGTATTTATATAACCATAGATCATTCTGTACTGAGATGTTTTTGTTAATTCTTTTCTTGACTCTTTCGAGGCAGGGTTACCCTGTGGAAAAGTTCTGGCTGTCCCGGTATTTGCTTTGTAGGTTAGGCTTGTCTTGAATTCACAGAGATCCACCTGCCTCTGTCTCCCAAGTGCTGGAATTAAAGGCCTGCATGGTGGTTGCCTTGGTTTGTCTTCCAGGGATTCCTTACATTCGAGGGTGTCTTTTGCCTCTGTAACAAAATCACTGTCCTACTGTGCCATAAAACACCACATATGCAGGCTCTTAATGCACAGTATACCAGGATTCTACCTGAGCTCTGACTGGTACCATCCAGACTGTGGTGTCTGAGGAGACTCCCCTTACCCCCCATAGAGAATCCATTTCCTGCCTCCCCCATAGTCCTTGGCTTGCCCACGTCTTGCTTCTTTTTTCAAAGCCAGAGACCCACAGTTTGAGTCCTTTGGGTTGCACAGTCCTTCCTTCCTTCCTTCCTTCCTTCCTTCCTTCCTTCCTTCCTTCCTTCCTTCCTTCCTTCCTTCCTTCCTTCCTTCCTTCCCCCTTTCCATCTCCTCTGTGAGTCTTGCTCCCCTTTCTTGCTTGCCATTCTCTCATGAGTTGATCACCTTATTTCTCAAACGAGATAGTGCTTCTGAGTTGTTTGGGGATCTCTTCCTCTCAATCACAAAAGGTCTACGAAAGGGCGAGGGTGATGGAAAGAACTTTAGAACAGGTGGATGATCACCGTGAAAGGAATATCTGAGTAAACGGTCTCTTCTTTTGAACCCATTTTAGAGCTTTAAATCCACGAATCACCTGCAATTTGATGGGTTGTTTGTGGCAGGTTCTCCATCTCTAGGCACTAGCTGAGGTTGTTGTTTTATGTTTGTTCTTGTTACTTTGTTTGTTTGTTTGTTTTTTCTCATCTGGGCATGAGGGATAGCACTGCTAATGCCCTCTAGGTTGTAGAGTCCAGAGAAGTCTCTAGCGCTTTGCCTTACTTGATCTTACCTGCAGTACTGTTAGTTTCTTAAGACAGAACTTAAGACAGAACAGGTAAGTGCTCAGACCAGCAGCATCAACTGAGAAGCCGATGCTGAGTCTGCCAGATGGTGACAAGGGACTTGAGATTAAGAAGCTTTTATCTCTCAAGAGGTGACACCTTGGGACAAAACTTCAACTTTTCTTGCTATAAGTTAGTGTACTCATGTTTTATGAATCATGGTTAAGGGATTTCCAAATTTACATCACACAGTGTTTTCTTTGCTTGATGTGACTTATGGTTTTCCCCCCTTAGGTAATACTATGATGATTTTTTAAAATGAACTCAGTATGAATTTCTAGGAATCGCAGCATTATTTGTTGGACTTCACATGTAAATGAGTTCTTGTTTCTGTTTTCTCTGAAGGGACTAGAAGTCCACCATGGTCATTCCTAGTAGAAACTTTTGATATGGCTCTTGGAACTTTTTGCTTCTTTTTATGAAAATGTCATCTGCTATTATTGATGAAGACAAAGAAATCAAGGAACTATTAGGGCATAGAGAAGCTTATCTGAGTGGAGAAGCTGATTTGAGTGGAGAAGCTGATCTGAGTGGAGAAGCTGATCTGAGTGGAGAAGCTGATCTGAATGCTTGAAGGGGGAAAAGGCAACTCATGATCTAGTTCACAATCATAATCAACATTTGACAGAGCTGTAAAGGACTAGGATGAGCAGGCCTAAGTTGTTGAAAGAACTCTGGCTTCTGTCCTAACGTGGATGCCAAGTAAAACCTTAAATAAGTGTCTGTTAGCCTAAGTGCACTTCTGCTGGCGCCAAATACACACATGTCTTTTCATACAGAACTGTTGAAGAGCATTTTAGAATTTGCTGTTATGATTTCATCCCTTTGTCTCAAACAGCCCAGTGTTATACTACCCTTAATTGTGTATTAGTTTTTACTATGTTTCCTTTGTATTCATGATTACATTAATCTGAAATTCCATCTGGACAGAAATCATACTTTCAGGGAAAACAAAACCTACGTGACAGCTTGAATTCTGTGCTGAAGATGTGCTCAGAGCGTCCTGGTGCTTGTTTAGAGATTGCTGACTTCAGTTTTCTGAGCTTGGATCTAATTATTATTATTATTTTTATAAAGGTCAGGACTAAAAGGAAAGAACTCCATTCTACTCTTGTTCTGCCCATATAGCTTATAGGCAAGCACCTATTATCTGAATAATTGAATTTACTGTGGGAAGTTATTAATAATTTTATTGTCCTAGTAACATCTGTCCATGTAATGCCTATTCCAATCAAAAATAATTGGTTCCTTGGCTAGGGAATCTATTGTGCTTGGGGTCCTGGTGTGAGATTTCTGGCCCTGTAATTTGATTTATTCCTGTTGAGCAAAATCCTTTGAGACCTATATCCCTCAAGCTCTAAGAAGGAATATTTTCAGGATACAACATTCATGCTAAGAAACAGCCATTGTTGGCAATCAGCAGCTTTATTATTGAGTGTCTGTTTGCATAACAATGTGCTGCATACCATGGAGAATGCAGATGACTATCTATGAAGAGAAAGTTTTCATATTTATTAGGAAGAAACCATTTAATCACTGGAAACTCAAGAGTTAAAATAAATCTGGTAGATGTGATGACATCTGGCTGCATTGGTAAAGGAAGAGTGGAGTATACTATGCTAAGCTTCTCAGTCTAATTCTGAGCTCTGTTCTTCCACTCTTGAAGTCTGAATGGACTTAATATATTATTTTAGCCCTAAGTTTCCTACTGAATTGGATGAAGAGGGCTTTTTACTTTAACTTGTGTTTCCAAATGGTATTCACTGTATTTCATTCATGTTCGATTTAATATAGCTCTTGTTTGCATCACCTTAAATGTATTCAGAATGGATTTACAATAACTATAAAGCCATTTGAGAACTGTCAAGAGGCTGAGAATGGAAGGGTTTCCTCATGTGTAGAAGGAAATAGATTGGAGTTAAGCCTAGGGGTAATTGCCTAATAGCTGTGATAAACAGAATCTCCCTTTGACAGAAGGGGTTGGAATGTAGAAAAGAAGGTACAGTCAATAATAGTAGGATGATTATTGTTTTTTGAGTCACTTTTCAAAATGCTTACCATTTTTACAATCACAGGTAAAGGACTAAAAATAACTACTTCAGTAATAATGATTAGGAATGCATCAAAGTTTTAAGTTTGCTAAACTTGTACATATACTATGAGCTCTTAACACATGAACTGTGAGGGTTATTTTCTTTTGTTTAGCTTTTGAAAATCACTGGTCTTGTGAAGTGGACAGGGCTCATGTGGTTAGTGCACACTTCAGTGTTACCAAGGAGCTCTGTCTGGGAAATGCTTCAGAAAATATAAGTCACGGTTGATACATTTTAAACAGTAAAAGAAAAAATACCTGCATTATATTGTATAACACAAATGTATTTGAAGAATTTTTCAAAAGTAATGACCAAAGTTAACTGATTACACCTATGAAAATTATGGTTAAATCTACAGATGACAGAAGTCTTGACTTCTTTTTCACTGAATCCCCCTTTCTTCTAGCTGAAGGTAGAATATTTTAGGAGGTGATATGTCATTAGATCATAAGGCAACTCCGAGGGGTTGTGTATGAGAAGTTCAGGTGCCTCTTTTGTGGTTGTAAATAGAACAGTGAGAGACACACATTGACAAGATGCCAGTCAAGATGAACTTCAGGATGGTGGGACAATAGACAGCAGTCGTGGGGGTAATTAGGTGCCGGGCAAGGATCCAGTAGCTTCGCTTCCTGAAGAGTGAGAAGGCTGAGTGTATTTGCAGAATGTAAAGGACAGCAACTGGCTGGGGCACACAATACGAGATGTCGGGACGATGTCAGTTAAAAATGGAAGGTCAAACCAAATTGCTGTGAGTCACTGTGAAGATTTCATTGCTTTCATTCTATAGAGTTTTGATGAGTGGCCCAATCCAGTTCACATTTCAAAAAGATCCTTTTTTTTTCTGCCCTAATTGTTTGGGGACCAAAGTTGGGGCAGCAAGATCCTGGCAGGAATCTTGACAAGAGATGAGTTGTTATATATAACTACACTGATTGTATTCTATGGGTAGGGTAGAAAAATGGTGCAACAACTGTTGACTGGGACAGTCATCTGAACAGTCACTGAGAGAGTCAAGCTTTCAGGGAGAAAAGTTCAGTTGGTCAGCTACATATTGATATGTAGCAGATATACTATATTGTGTTAGGCTATGCATGGCCGTAGAGGTTTACCAGATGTTTAAGTAGAGTGGCCCATAGGGTATCAGGTTGTACATATCTGACATTAAGCAGAGAAGTCTCATTGGGACTCCAAAAACATGAACGTGTATAAAAATATAATATGTTATTAATGGAAGAATTAAATATATTCTGCAAATATAAAAGTGAGCTTCACATAATAAGGATATATAGGGTTTTTTTTTTCTATTTAAGCCATTGCCTACAATTTAAAATTACATGACAGTGATAATAAGAGCATTCTTTTGCCTTTTAGGATTCTATTAAGTAAAAACAGTAACTTGATTAAGATTTGAGGTGGGATTCCCCTCTGTAGGCTGTGAATACCATTGGTTAATATAGAAACTGTCTTAGACCTGTGGTAGGATAGAGTAGAGCTAAGCGGGACACTAAGCTGAATGCTGCAAGAAAGGATGCGGAGTCAGGGAGACTCCATGTAGCCTCTGCCAGAGACAGACACACTGGAACCTTGCCAATAGGCCACAAGCCTCATGGTAAAATATAAAATAATGGAAATGCATTAAATTAAGATGTAAAAGCTAGCAAATAAGAAGTTAGAGCTAATAGGCCAAGTAGTCGATTAATTAATACATTTTTTTGTGTGATTATTTCAGTTATGGGCAGCCAGAAGCAAACAAGCAAGGCCTCCTACTACAATGATTGGCAATAGAGATTTCTGAAAACATTATCTTTATTTATTCTTTATCATAAAACAAATTATGATAAATTGGCACGATAGAAACTCTGCTGCAGTAGGAACATGTTGATGGCCCTTTAGGCAGATGCACTGCCGTGATTTATGCTGATTATATTGTTAGGGTGGAACATTTTCCACAAAACCCTGATGTAGTGGAGATTTGGCAGCTGTCTTTAAGAACTGTTGCATTTAAACACCACATTGCACTCATGGAGGTCATTGCTTGAATAAAAGTGAATTGCAGGTTCTAATTGGTTTCTAAATTACTTAGTTTAGCTTCTTTACGCATGTATCACAAGGGAGGTTTTCTCACTTGTATAAATACAATCAGCCTACCTCTGATTCCCATCCGGTTCAGTTTAGAAGTAAAAGCAACGACATGGAGTTTTGCCTTCTCATAACTTGCAATTTGAATATTTCTCACCTTTGTTAGATAATTTTAACTCTAGTTATACAATATTTAATTAAAATAAGTTGTTAAGATAGTAAAAATTAGAAATGAACTTAGAAACATGTAGCTTTTATAGAGTTTGTTGCAAATCTGATTTCAAAGTACATCACTTGTCTTTTGCAATATTTCAAAACACGATATTATAACACAGCCATTGTAACAGAGCTTTCATTCCCCAATAACTGAGTTGTCCAGTTAATATAATTATTCACATGTCCAGTGGTTAGAGTAGTTGTAAATAAGCGCAAACAAAGAAACAACAACAAAGCTGTTTGTAGGAAAGAATGGTTGCTCTCTTGATCAGAATATATAGCTATATCTCTTATCAATAGAAGAATTAAAATAGGACCAAGATGTTGCTGTGGTCAATGGATTTTGCTTATAAAACATTTCTGCTGCAAATTTTTGCTATATATTGTTTTAATCAACACAGTCACTCTTCTAAGGATTCAGAAATATTGTAATACTATTAATATTTAATAAAAGCATGAACTACCTAAGTTCAGTGTGAGCACAGCAAACACAGCGGATGGCAATAAGCTGTACAGTAAGAACTGCCCAAAAAAACTAGGACTTTTTTCATTTTTGTAACTCCTGTCCTTTCTGTTTTCATGATAAGTAGAGGTGGAAGTGGGAAGCCCTGATGGGATCACTCCCCTCAAGCATTTGGGGGTGAATGAGGCTCAGCAGCTAAACCCACAGCTGGGAAAGCACTGTCCATGCTTTGAATGGATTTGTAAGTTTACTGTCCAATAAAGTTTGAATTTTCAAATTGTTATTTCAGTATCATCCAATTGAGGCTTGAGTATTTTAAGAGACTTCATCTGATTTGCTCATGAATGGCAATTCAGGCTCTACATTTTTTTTTCTGTGATGACTCTTAAATGACAAATAAAAGACTAGAAAAAAGTGGCCAGTCCATCCCTGGTATGACCTGCATGATGGCAGTATTGTGGGCAGTGCGTGGGGTTGAATTTTAAAAACATAGCCCTAGCTTCTACTCACAGGATGTTCATTCTTAGCTTTAGCTCATTTTGAAGACGAGTTTAGCCTGTTAACGAGTGGAATGTCAGATACTGAGAAAAAATTAAGTGTGAAGAAAGCAAGATTCTGGGAAGAAGAGAGAGTACTGAGAATTCCAGCAATGTTCTAGAAGGCGTGTTCAAAGAAGAGATAAGTGGGTCTAGTGGGAGGATGAAGTAAAAGAAGTAAGTTCAGGTAAAACATGTAAAAAAACGCTCTGAGGCAATTTCCTCAGTGGAAAGACGCCTCATGGAATGAGCGTTGGTGAATGATGGAGGCCCTGCTTCGGTGTAGAGATCTGGGGATTTCCAGTAAAGAACCATGTCTTATTCTAAGAATTAGGAGCTGATACTTACAATATTCTCATGATCCTCAGATCTATTGAGTGATGAAGATATATTTTAATTATCGCTGTCCTTGTTTTTCATTGTTCTTAGTGGCATTCTGGCAAAACTGCTCTAGGAAGGTCGCCTTGTGGAACCTCACTCCTGTAGAGATAGTGTCATAGGATAGTTCAGAAGTGAACTGCTCCAGCCATTCACAGAAAAGAGACATTAGCACTGAAGGGAACTGAAGAATCTAGACACGATGAAGCTTAGGCTGTGAATAAGTTGATAGGCCTGGAGCCAGTACTAGTCACACATTTGTAAAGAAGGCCAAGGATCCTCAAGATCCAACAGTTAGCTTCTCACTCTATCAGAGTAGATCTTATTTATACCATTGATTTCTTAAGTGAATGAAGTCATGAAGACAAGACTTTCATTCTGAGGACAGCATATAGAAGCTTACTAAAATATTAAATACTTAATTTTTTGCTCTTGTAATTTTGTTTTGTTATTTAATCACGTTAGTAAAGGTCCTAGAATATTTAATGTTTTGTAGATAAGGCTTTGGACCTGTGATAAGACTCTAGATCAATAAAATGTATATACTGTTAGCAGATAAGACTAGAAAGAATGGGGCAATATTGCTCTAGTGTGCTTACATTAAGACCTCACATTGTAGGTAGAAATTTTGGTTCCCTTAATTCACAGCCACTTCAAGTTCTTATAAATCAACCTTCTTTCATTTTTATTTGAAAATCATTTTGCTGTCAATTGGAAATTTACCTTTTAAATTTTGAGGCTCTCCCTGCGTGCATGTATATTGACATCACTTACCAGGAGCTATGAAGTAAAACCAGCTATCTATTTTTATTGTTAATTAGAGTCCTGTGTTTGGGGAGATGTTTAAGAAGACTTCTAGAGATGCCATGGCAACTAGGAAAACCAAATTAAAACTGGAGAAAAGTGAGTGGAAAACAGGGAAGAGCAGTCACCAAATAAAGTAACTCAAAAAAACGGTGTGCAGCTGGGTTGAAGGAAGTGTGTGTCGCTAAATTCCCTTGCAGCAGGTCTGAGGTCCAACCTCCACAACTGCTTACCCCCAGAACTACCCTTAAGAGAACACAATGTATGTTTTCCTCTCTGAAAAGTTTTCTTTGTCCCTTGAGGACTTTATGACCTCGGACAGAAATGACCTCGAGCAGAAAGATTGTGCAGAAATAACGATATGTTCTGTTTGGTTTTTATATTCTTCCTTTACACACATGCATGTGTACTATTTCAGAACACAACGCAGAGCAATAGGAGTAACTTCCTCTGTATTGAGATTCTTTGTCTTTACTAGCATGAGTATCCCTGGTGAAAGAGGCGTAGTTCAGTTTGATTAAACACGACACTAAGTAGGTTAACCCACACTGAATGCACATCAACTCTGGTGCTTGCTGAGCGCAAAGTTCATAGACTTGGTCAAGAGTCAGAGACTTTACATTTTTCTGGGTCCCATTAGAAAACAAGTGTAAAGTCATTGGCAAGGGTAATCAGATCCTATTATTATCCTGCTCAGGACTCTCCCCGGTCCTCCTGTTTACCAAGAAGAGCATCTTTTACAGATCCTGTAAGGCTGTGGCCCCAGCCGTATTACTGGTTTCCTGTTTCCTTCAAAACAGTACTGCATTCCTTGGTACCTTTGTATGTGCCATGCATTGTCCCACAAAAATGTCTTGAGACATGCCTGACTGGCTCTTGCCATCCCAAGCTTCATTTGAGATTTTTTTCCCCTGAGCACATTCTTGTACTAGCCATCTGAGAGTAGAAAATGTTGAAATATAAAAAACAATATATTCATTGTTTACTAGGCATGTGGGACATGAAGAATACAATCTATATATCAGTGCTTTGAGCCTGACTTCTAAAGCCATAGCAAGTTTGAGCCACATTTGCATGGCCTCAGATAGAAAAATTTTAAGTGCTTATAGCCAACATTAATGATAGAAAAAAATTTTAAATCTACTAGTTGAATATTGGTGTATGTTTGCAGGCAGATTTTAACAATATAATTGTTTTTTTTTCCCTGGGGATTTGATAAATGAGAATAAACAGATTTAGTTTATATGTAATATATTTCTGTAATTTTAGTTTCTTATTGCCTGGATATTTCAAACTGATGGGATTTTAGTTATTATTCTAATTGATTAATTATTATTTTAGATTTAGTTTTTATTCGAATTGATTAATTATTCTAATTAATCAATTGAAATTTAGATCTGTTCCTGTCCAAGTATACACTTAGAAGTCCTACACAGTATTCTGTTTTCACCATGTTATTGGTCGATTGTGTCACATGTTAAAAAGAAGGATGTGTATGTGGTTGTGTGTGTGTCTGTGTATGCGGTTGTGTGTGTATGGGTGGATGCCCCCTCCACCTTCCTCTTCCTTTTCTCCTCCTCTCCCTTCTTAATTTTGAACTCCAGGACCATACAGATTTATCTAGAAATCCATTCTGGAGGTGGACAGTACTTCCCATTCTTATCTGCTAAGTGTACTTCCTTTTCCCGCCTTTCTTATCTTTTCTGGTCCATTTCTTGTTCTTTCCCTCTCTGGGCTCTCCACTACGGTTCAATTGCTGCTGCAGTTCCACTCTGGGCTGAGTTTGTTGGAATTAGAGAAACACAGGCATTCTCCAAACCTTTGGCGTCTTTTTACCAAGGGTAATAAAAGGAAAACTACTCATAATGACCCTTGAGCGCTGACCTATCTCCCACAGCTGTCCATGCTGCTTTCTCTGCCCTCCGACCACAAGCTGCAATTGGATCTTTGGTTGCATCTTGAGTTGCCTAGAGCCTTGCTAATTTCTTAGCTGCTATAGTAGGACTTGCATTTGTCTTTTGCATTTGCCCCCATTTTCCTGTATTTGAATTACTTTATAGTACTATAAATTTTCAATGGATAACCCACATTTGTTTGTTGGTTTAATTATTTATATATTTTTATTTACTTACTGTCCTCTAATATTGTCATGAATTCTTACAAGTTGTTCTGGCTGAGTAGCTATTTTTTGAGTTGAAGACTGTATGCTCCCCAAAACAGTGTGATCTTTTAAATGAATACCGTATTCATTCTCCTTTCTAGTATCTTTTTCTTGTGACCAAACTGTATAACCTCATAATTTAGGGTAAAGCAAGAGACAATTAAGCTGAATTCTCCATCAGTAGCTTCATTTTCTCAGAGTGAAAGGCTTGAGATGCCTTTTTTCTGCATTGTCTTTATCTGCAAGGATTTTTAGAAGTTAAATGGCTAACCCCCTGACCCAGAGACTCTGACTACCGTGGTCTGGAATGAAGCCGAAGAATGTGTGTGTCTCAGGGCTGGTGAGCCTGTTATTAGCTAAGAGCATTTGCTACAAAACCTGGCTACCTGTGTGCAGACCTGTGACCCCACTTGTTGAGAGGAGAGAAATCACCTTCACAGTTATCCTTTGAGTTCTACACGTGTGTCATGATTCATATGTGTACACACAGGCACAAATACATACTAAATAAATACTTTTTTAAAAACAGACAGTACGTGTCTAATAGGTGCTGGGTGACCTGGACAAGGCTCTGCTACCTCTAGTTTATGGTGAACAGGGTCACAAGTTTTCAAATGTCCTGAGTCAGAGAGTAGACTCTCTGTGGATGATCTAAAGGTGAGAAATGAAACAGTTCTTTCGAGTCAGAAATGTTATAACATACCTGTAATCCCTGAATTTAGGAGGCTGAGTTGGGAGGGTTGGGAGTTCAAGTTCAGCCTCAGCTACATAGAAAGACCCTATTTGGAAAAACTGAAAGACACAAGTCATGTATATACATCATACACTTTCTCACTTTTTGATTTTCTTTGCATTTCTACCCATGAAGAATCTGTACACAAACCTTTCATTGACCATTATGCATTTGGAGACAAAAATTCTTGGTGAATGTATACATTAAACTTGTGTTTGCTCCTTGTGCTTAATTGTCCAGAAATGTTGCTGAAAAGGTGATTTGATTGATAGGTGGCTGTTCACTAATTTTCACGATGATCTTATGGATTGTTCCAGTTCTTAGCGAAGAAAGGCCATGTCAAGGTTCACTGTGATCTGCAAAAGAAAGGCTGATAAACTTGGATACCAGTCTGGGTCTGGGGACCTTGTAGTGCTCAATTCTCTCCTCTCTCTGTTGTTAAACGAGCTGCTGTTGTCCTTGTCTGGGAGATGATGCCTTTCGCACAAATTCTCTTGGCATCTCCTTCTAATTCCTGGTGGAAGGCTGCCCTTTGGGCATTGCAAGGTTCTTCCGCTCGAGTGGGAAAGCTCAAGCAACCATCATTCTTTAAGGAGCTGTGACACACTAAGATTCGTTTGGGGATTTGAATGCCACTGCACATCGTAATGATGGTATGTTTTTTAACACTTGCCTTCTGAGAAGTGACACCACATCGCAGCTGGCCAGGTTCAATAGGAAATCGTGGGTGGCCATCACAGTCATCGTCCGGTCATCCCCCTGTGAATAGATAGCTTGATTGTGTCAGTACTTAATCTTAAAAAGAAAACAACAAAATCCCAAAAAGTGGTGTTTACTTTATAGAGAAAGAACTTGAGGAAGAGAAGTTGCAGAAATTCTCCAAGGCTACGCTGTAAAACCTGGATTGAAGCTCAGGGCTGGCTGTTCGTTCCAGCTCACTGATAGTTTCTCGGGATAGCTGGTGCTCGCCATCCATCATGACATTTGTCTTTTACAAAAGTTAGGTGAGATTTTTCGATTCCTAAGTACAATTGTTAGCTTTGAGTATTCTTCTAATCAACAAATGTTTGCTTAGTTTCTCTCATTTAAGTAGGGGGGTCCTGGAGCTTCTTGGGTGGTGTCAGTGATCAGAGCTTAATGGCACCTGTTTTGATGGAGTGTTGAGTGTGGTGGTGGAGACTGACAGTGACAGCGAATTATACTGTATAAAATCTGATGTGTGCTGTGGGAATGAAACAGGAGGATATCAGGGTCAGGGAGAGTGGCGTCGAGGCAGTGGGACCAAGGCTAGAATTTGGCTTAGGGCTCATAGACAGAGGTGACTCGTAGAAATGAAGGATTTGGCCCCATCTGAGAAATCAGTGGTCCATAGAGAGCAGTGAGGGTCTAGGGTCACCTATGGAAGTGCATGTAATGCGCTAGAACTAGTTAGTGTCTTGGGTGCTGTAGCGAAAAGGAGAGTGGTATATGACACTTTACAGAACTAACCAGCAGCTAGATTTTATAGGGTGTTGTAGCTCAGAGGATGTTTTAAATGAACAGCCTTAGATATGTCTAGGTCTATGACAGAGAGGGAATGGCGGGCACGTGGAGGCCTGTTAACAAACTGTGTCATCATTTTATGTGATGACTCATGCTAGGAGGGGACGATAAGGGGGAAAGGTGAGCACATGTTGGATATCTAAGAATGAAAGACTTTACTAAATCACTTAGTCCAGTGGCTATAGAAAGAAAGAGAGAAGGCTAAGATCAGAGGTACTGTAGGCACCAGCTGAGGGGGAAGACAGTGTGGGTTGAGCAGGTTTATGAGATAAATCAACTGATCACAGCCATTTGAATTCAGAAGGCCTAGCAGGCCACAAGACATCACTGTAGAAATATGTATGTATAGAAGTGGAGTACAGCTGCAGACAGTGTCTAGAGGTTCATTAATACTGGCATGGTGCTTTAACCTTCCAGAATGCATGTTCCCCTCGAACAAGTGAGTTACCCAGAGAGGAGCTTATAGCGCTAGTGAGTGTAAGTACATCAGCAAGAGCACCTGAGAATCATCCAGGGGCTTTGCAAGTGGTGCTTCTGGGAGACTGGGTCACAAATGCCTTGCCATGAAGGGAGGTAGATCCAAGTGATAGCAACAAGATGTTTTTGGAGTGAGCTTTCCATAGAACAGGGAACTTGGTGGGAAAGGTGGCAGAGCAGGTGTGTTCTTTGCAGGTTCGTGTCCACTTTCTAGTTCTGAGAGGCCTTGCGTTCTCCAGGTGTGAATGTGCTTTCGTAATCTGAAGCCATTTTCACAAGACAGGAAAACAAAAACATTGGAAGAGAAACAGAGAAGCAGGTAAGACAGACACACAGGGAGCAACAGAAGGATTCTCAGAGAAGCGGGAAAGACTCTCATCGCTTAAAGTGCATAGCTTACCATATTAACGGCTTCCCTTCGTGCATTTCCAGATGTCTCTTCTCGAAATCGTAAATAATTAACAGAGTCTTTATGAACAAAAGTTCAAATATGTGTATTTTGGGCCTCCCCTACATTCCTTTCTTTTTTGATTATGTTTCCAAATGTACATAGCTTGGGCTGTAGTAGGCATTGAGAAATAACAACTAAAATTTGAAAAGGTGTTGGGAATAGATATATATTGGTAGGTAAAGTGTTTGTCACGCAAGCAGGAAATCTTGGGTTGAATTCTTACTGGCACACACACATCTAATCCCAGAACTTGGGAGGTGGAGGAAGGAAGATCTGAAGTTCAATATTATGATGAGAATTAACAGGGAAAGTGAGGAGATCCGGTGAGAAAATTCACTTGTGTAATCACAGGGTACCTCTACCTGGAGTGAAAAGAAACTGTAACTGAGAGTTAGCTCTGTGAAACCACCACTGACAGAACAAAGGCCCTTGGAGTGGTCCAAGCAATATCCAGTCCACACACATACATCTCCTAAAAAGATAATGCACATGTAAATTTCAAAAACTTAGATTTGTCTTAGGAAAAAGTCTTTTTAGGCTGGGTACCAAATTCAAGACTAATCTGAAGGACGTGAAACTTTTGTCTCAAATAGAAAAATAAGAACAACTATGATAGGACCAGAGAGAGCAAGCAACACATACATTGTATACATCTAAGAGTACAGAACAATCTAAGTGTATAGAAGAACAGAAGCAAATGCACAAGGAAAAATAACTTGCAAATGACTTCAGGTAGAAGAAATTCATAGCTGGCTGACTGGAAATACACTCAGAATCTTTTATTCGTACTTTCTGGAGATTGTGGAATGAAGTCAGCTGCCCCTTGTCCTCACTAAATTGTCTCATGCTGATTGAAAAATAAATAGCTTGTTCTAGCCAGATATTTTGAATATCAAGACAGTTTTTTGGGGGATTCTTTTTCCCATCAGTACCTTTTGAACATATTATGTTTACCAAATCACAAATGGAATCCACATGGCCCAAGTGAAGACTTGGCAGCCAAAGCAGGCCAAGCAAATTCTAAAAACACAAACATGCCTGCAGACTGATGGGAAGCACAGCCGGAGGATGGCACATTGTGGCAGGACCTGGGTGGAGCTGGATTACCAGACAGTCTCTGTATGAACACGGCCTCATAAAGCATGCTACTCCTGGCTTGAGAATGGAGGAAGTGAACTATCATCAAGTCCAACAGTCGGCTGGAATCACCCTGTTGCAGTTCCTCCAGTTGTGAAGTCTGCAGACTTCACATGGATTGGAGGTGTGTCAGCCACTGTATTGTCGCCATGCCCAAATGCCTAACAAGAAATGGGTTAAGAAAGAAAGGGATTATGATTAGGTATGTCTCAAGGGGCTCCTTCTTTCTTGGTGGGAGAAGGCATGGGGTCATGACCAAGATGGCAGATTATAATTCACCTACAGTTTGGAATCAGAGAGTTAGCAAGAAGTGGGACTCAGGTATAAGACCTTAATATCATCACCCATCGATCCACTTCCTCCAGTGAGACTCCACCCCTTAGATTCTAAAACTTCCCCGGCTGCACACTTTCTGGGAACTAAACATTCAAACACATAGGCCCATGGGCGATATTTCATATGGCAACCACAATGGTAGAACTCAGCCAAGATGTTTGCAATGATATTTAAATACCACATCAAGAAGAGACCACTCCAGAAAAAGAACTGGTATACACGCCTTAATAAAATGTGTGATGTGTGGCTATGTTCTGTACCTGTGCACATGTCCACATACAAATTGTGCATATTCAGAGAAAGGAGATCACTTTTTAAAATTGACATAATCATGGAAACTGACAAGTGCAAAATCTATAAAACAAGGAGACAGACTATAAATTCAGGTAGTAGTTGAATTCAAATATGTAAGGTGAAATATGTCCACATCTTGAGGTAGAAGTCCTTCTGCGGGATACCCCTGTTATGAACACACTATGTCAGAAACATAACATGAATCCTTTAGACCTTTCCATGATGTCAGAATTTATGAAATGTCAGAACATTTATGAAGTTCTTTTTTAAAAAAATATTTTCTGAAGTAGTTCAACTTTCCTTCATAGCTGTTCAAGTTAAATGAAGGCCTTTTATTACAATATTTTTTACTAATACTAACTCTCAAATCACATTCTGTCATAGTGCAGTAAAGCTTTTTATCTAGCATTCATCTATCTATCTGTCTGTGTATCTATCTATCTATCTATCTATCTATCTATCTATCATCTATCTATCTATCTATCTATCATCTATCAATTCATGTTACATATTGGTTGTAAAGATTTAACCATTGTTGTAGGGATCGCAGGGCCCCTTTGTTCTGGCTGCCCGGCTAGTTTACACCCGAAATAACCACGCAGAAATTGTAATAATTAAATCACTGCCTGGCCCATTAGCTCTAGCCTCTTATTGGCTAAATCTCACATCTTGATTAATCCATTTCTATTAAATCTGTATATCACCACATGACTGTGACTTACAAGCAAGATTCTAACCTATGTTCATCTCAGTCAGGAAATTCAGGGTGTCTCCCCATCTGCCCTTCTTTCCAGCATTCAGTTCTGTCTAGTCTGTCTACCTAAGTGCTGCCCTATCAAAAGACCAAGGCAGTTTCTTTATTCAACCAATGAAAGAAACACATAGACAGAAGAACCTTCTATACCAAACCATGACCCAGCAGAGTTTAAAATGTTTGAAATAGGCCCAAGAAGCTGAGAGAGATGCAGAGAGAGTCTCTGCATCCGTTACTAAAGTTCTACTGGTGATGCTACTGCTGCCATAGAGTCCAGCTGCTGTTTCACAGTTGAGCTGTATCTGTACGGTGTGGTACAGGCTGTAGCAGTGAAAGACAAAACTAGATTGAGATGATTGAACAGGCAGAGAGATGAATGCCAGGTCTACATGGGCAAACAGGGGAAGAGACAGAAGACAGTTTGAGTAGAGCACATCAGTTATAGAAACTGAGCTGAGCTAAAGCTACATTTTATACAGTGGTGTTTCTCTCTGTGTTAGTCCCTTGATAAACAAGACAAAAAAGAGAGGTTAGTAAGTCCTGGCCATCACAATGCTAAGTTTGTGACCACTTCTTAATAAGGGCAGGGCAAACTTGAACTTCTTCTGTCTGATGTGTCCAATAAATTCTCATATCTGGTTCTCATAAGATATTAATATGTACATATGCCCCTATAGCCCCAATTGACCTTGATGTATATAGGGTGGCAGCCTTCCTACTTCTAGGGAAAAGTTATTTATTGATCTCTGCCAAGTAAGTGTTTCTAGATGGGATACTGTTCCTGTATCTATCAAGGTGCAACGCCATCCTTCTTTTGCAGACGTTGTCAAAAGCTGCTTATCCAGTGGTGTACCTTAGGGGACAGCACAAGCTGAAACATTACTGTTTTGCACAATATAGTCTAACCTTGGACAAGGCAAAGCATTGTCTCAGCACTTGTATGTGAACAAATTTTGGGTACATAACCCAGCCAAGATGACACATACCATTACCGATCACAGTAAATCAAATGTGGAAACTTCAAATATGTTTAATTTATAGAGTAGACACTCTGAACTATAAAGAAATTCATCTCCAGTGATGCACAATGTACTCTACATTACAAACTCGTGCTCTTTATTAAAGGAAATGTAAGTGTGTGGGGAGTATACTGTGATCTTGAGTTGGCATTCAAGGTATCGCCATCTCCTTTACTGCTCAGTCATATAAAGGATTGCAAAGTAGATGAAGAAAAACTCCCATTACTTTTATAAAAACACTAAATATTCTACGTTAATGTCATTTGCCTTCATTACCATTCCTCAAGGCAATGTGTCTGCCAATGTGATTTTTATTATAGATATGTAGTTGGATAAAACTACTGCTCACAAGGAGCAGAGGTATTTATTTGACGTAAATAATGCATTTGAGTCTCTGCTTCTGTATAAGTGAGAAGCTGATTATTACTAGTTTTCATGTCACCCCTCTGTTATTTTGAATTATATATTTGTGAAATTCAGTTTTCTTTACACGATGAAGTATGTTCATCAGTTTTAATTGGTTCGAAACCAGAGCCTCCTATTCCTTTCACTCATGTCCCTCCTTGCCTTGTCTGGTACAGGGGAGATGATGGCCTTTCTACAGCGTTCTTGAGCCTTTGGACTTGGAGTACAGAGAAATCTGTGTAATTAGCTTGGCTTGTCACTGTTTCTGTATCCTCTCGGCTCAGGCGTTTGGTATATTTGAAAGCATGAGCTTGTATTCTGTCTGTTGGGCAAACCCCGTGACCATTGGACTGTGTGTAGCTGTTCGGTCTGCAAAGGCTCCTGGTTTTCTGATCAATGAATTCCAAGTTACTGGCCATGGGGGAGCTGTGCCTCTGTAGTCACAAGTTTCTTTCCTTACCTTGCTCTGTGTCTTCTCTGTGTTTCCATACACAAAAGTGTTTCTCTTTGTAAGGGTTTGCTGAAGGCTGTGCAAAGCGTCCTGTGTGCTCTGACATGTCCTCAGACCTCCACCCCCAGGCCTGGGGCATGCAGACAGAAGTTCACGTGTTGCTTTGCAAATAGTGGGTAAATCTAAACCCTTCACTAGATCCAACCAGGTCTATTTTTCTGACTCAGTGCTGACTGCCCTGGGCATCTTTCTCCATAATTGATGATCCCTTTATTAAAAACATGAAAACCTGCTGGGTGGTAGTGGTGGTATATGCCTTTAATCCCACCAGTTAGAAGGCAGGAGGATCTCTGAATTAGAATTCATCCTGGTCTACAGAGCAAGTTCCAGAATAGCCAGGGCTACACAGAGAAACCCTGTCTTAGAAAAAAAAAAAAAAAAAAAAAGGAAAAATCAATTGAAATCAGAATAGCTGAAAATATGGCAGTTGTTGACTCTTAATAAAGTTGCAGGTTGGTCCCTCCCCATGTTTATTAGGGCCCATTAATCTATTTACATATCAAAATTCTTTTATCTTTTTAAATGAGATTTATCTTTAGCATGCTGTTTATGAATGGTGCTGACAAAGAGAATGAGATATGCAGACTTGGAGGGCAATGATGCCACAGCATCTTTTTCCTTTGCAAGTGGAGGTGCCCAAGGAGGCCTGTATTTCAGTGGCTCTGAGTGTGGAACAGTGTCCCTCATGAAGATACGTGAAATGGCATGGTGTGTAACTGAGACAGATCAGATGAGGAGCAAAGACTCATGAAGAGAACCAGCACTGGGGGCAGAGAAAAAAGTGAAAGAATCCATCTGGACGGGTATGCCCTTAAGTCCAAGGTAGAATTGCTCAATGGGAGCATGTGGGGCACAACTAAAGATGCCAGAGGATGAAGGTGTGCATTAGGCTTAGGGGCGTGGACCTGATTGGACCATGAGCAGAACATCCTAGCGAAGCAGTGTAGGCAAGGCCTCCTTGGGGATGCTGAGCAGAGACTTACTATGTCTGCATCAGTGACTTTAGCCACCAGTACAGTCATACTTCTATAAGGGAGACCAAGAGTTGGCTGAGAACACCTACAGACATTCTGAAGCTCATTCACAGTGAAGACCACTGTGTCTGCCTGAAGTCATGTTTTCAGTGTGTGAAAAAAGTAGAATTGAGTCATCTCCTGAAATCAAATTCCAAAAATGTAATATATAATCAGTGTGGCTGGTGACTTATCTTCCACAACTATTATTATCAAGCACACTGTATTAATACTATTTATTTGTTTTTATTTATTATATAAGAATGAGTAAAGTACTTTTTTGCTGAGTTGTGCATGATTAGGGCACTAATAAGCATAATTTAAAGGTGGATGTCTTTATTATTTTTATTGAAGGTCATGGCTTTGTGGAACATGAGCTTTTTTCCATAAAACATGGTAATATTTGATATACAGTTTAAAATTCATTGATAACTAAAATAGGAGGAGTAGGGCACAAAACTTTACTTTTTCTGGAAGTCAGTGTCTGAAGATGATGTGTAAAAATGGAAAGAACACCTAGGACTAGAAGGATACTGATTCCCATTAATATCAAACTATTAAAGGTAAGAACCAAATATATTTTATATCATTATAAATAATAATAGTGTTTTTTTTCCTTTTTTTTAAAATTGATTTTATGACATCTTGAAATTTCCAGACAAATGGATGGATCTAGAAAACATCATATTGAGTGAGGTAACCCAGACCCAGAAAGACAATTATCACATGTACTCACTCATAAGTGGTTTTTAAACATAAAGCATAGAAAATTCACAATTCACAATCTCAGAGAACCTAGGCAACAGTGAGGACCCTAAGAGACATATACATGGATCTAATCTACATGGGAAGTAGAAAAAGGGAGGGGAACAGAGAATAATGGCTAGTTTCAACAGAATTATGATTATTGAAATATTTTATTTATGGCCCTCGACAATGTCATCCTCAAGTGATTTATTCAGAAAGAGGTACTTTGTATGTATTGGCAAATTACTCTTCTTGTTTAGACAGTGCACCGTCTGCTTCCACACTGTGAGTTTTGTAATGAGCCTTTTAAAAATACAGCAACTTGCCACCTGCACAACGTGAGATAGAATTTGATATCTACTTATTTGACGTGGTGAAAACGCTACTGTGTGTGTATGCTTGTGTCATTTCTCACGCTGATGGCAAATGGCGTATTTCTTATTTTTCCTCTAGGGCTTGTTATTTGTGTGTGTATGTCTGACATACAGTTGTTCAAAATGTACAAAGTTCTTCAAGTGGAACTGGTAATGAAATGATACTTTCTTGTTCCTTCTCTGGCTTGAAGTGCTGAATTTTAGTAATTTGTGAATTTATTATTTCCTGTGCTCATGTATTTTGAGTTATTCTTTTCTGCATTATTATTCATTAGACAAACCATGATGGTTTGTGAATACAATAACTTGTGTTTTGTTTTCTAAAGACGTGTGAATTTTTGTTTCTCTTTTTCTCAAAGGGCTTGTGTTAATTTTCCTTGACTAATTTAATGGATCTGTTCTTGCTTCCCAAGAGGAAACAAATGCTATGCATTTAAGTCTAGGTAATAAATTTTATAGCGTATAGTTTGACACCTTTTCTCGCTCTGTCTGGGTTACACTACTGGTTGCCAAGGCTTCGGTAACTATACTGTTGCTTTTCAGGTCTGGAGCCCAGAAGTCTAGGCCCGGTGTCCCCCAGGAGGGAAATGTCCCAGGTCTTCTCCAGCTCCGTATCACAGTCTTTGGTGGCATTGCTCTCATCTCTGCTGTCACTCTCCGGTGTCATTTCCTTCCATGCGGACACTGGTCATGTTGAATGCCAGCCTAGCTCTGCACTCTTAGGATTTTGTTCTCAGTGGCTGCATCACAGTAATCTTCCTACTTCTAGATAAGTAAGATATTCTGAGGTCTTGATGGAGCAGGACATCCGCACAGGAATTTTGTGAGTGTATGGGATTCATGTCCATTCAAAGCAGCTACCATTCAGTTATAGGAATTTTGTAAGTGTATGGGATATACACCAAATCATAGCAGCTACCATTGAGTGGATGAGCTTTATTTTACTAAAGAGGTATTTGCCACTTATCTACTAAGTTCTGTACCATGCAGCATTCATAGGAAATAAATTAGATTAAGACACATCCTCCTTTATAGTAAGTCAGCTTCACAGTGATAAAATGGCACTTGCGTCCTGACTGTCTAGGTCTAGATGTTGATGATAAAATCTGCTCTACTTAGACCTTCTCTCCTACCACAAGCCTAGTTTCCTTCTCTGTTCCCAGATGTCCAGCCTGGAAGAATCAGATCCCTTGGCATGTCACATTAGATGACTCTAGTTGGACCAGCCACTCATGATTATGACAGCTTCCCATATATAGTAAGGTGAACTCTGACCTTCACATCATGCACGTAAGCCATTCTCAAGAAAGTTGACTAAAGATGCTACCAGGGCTTATAATAGATGAAGTGTAGGAGTAAAAGGCATTTGCTCAGTGATTAAGAGCACTGCCTGCTCTTCCAGAGAACCTGAGTTTCATTCCCAGCACCCATACCTCAGCTCACAAGCATCTGTAATTCTAGTCCCATGGTATCCAGCACCCTGTTCTGATACTGTTCTGATACAGCACCAGGCATGTATGGGGAACATGGGTGTACATGCAAGTAAAATACCCGCACGCATAGAAAAATATTATAGTTAAAAGTGGTTCCCTGGGTAAATGTACTGATTAATTTGTTTTAAATCAGTAATTGAGGTTTTATTTACTTTTTGATCCTTCAGTTCTTCCAAAAGCAGACAATTGAAGATGCCTGGATTCAGTGAAGGACCCAGTAAAGTGAACAAAAATTGACTTGTGTCTGATTAGAAGCAAGGTGAGACAGAAGGCCCAGTCTGGGCTGGTTTATACTGCACACATTCTCCGAATTTCAGAACAAGTGAGATAATTACAGCCGGACACTCCCTTCATTTAAATGGGGTCCGCAAATACAAATGCTTTTTTGGCTTCAGGAGCTGCCTGAACAGGCTTGGGAATCTGTCAAGGAATGCGTGTGTGTTTCAGTCTAGCATTCCTCACTTGGGAGACCTTTATAACGCATTCAAGGTAAATGACGTCATAGTTTTCAGGAAAAGTTTTAGGAGGTATCAAGCAAGCTTCCTAGAAATAACCATTAAAGCCATTTGTAAGGATGTTTGTTCTTCAATATAACCTAGGGTTTTATTTGAGGAGATAGGGGCTTTATTTGGCTCAACATGACACACTTTCCCCCCTTGCATCTACATGAAAGGATGGAAGATAGAAGGTTAGAGCTGGAAGGAAGCACAGCGGGATAACCACACCCCCACTCAGACACAGGCCAGTGCAATCTCAGAAATAGCGCGAGTGTGGTGAGAATGGGCATTTCTTGTGAATTCCCTTGAACCCCAGTTAGTATCTTAAAGAGAGCAGTGCTTTAACCATTTTTGGCTACTGATAATTCATAGTTTGGGAATAGGTCAAATTACAACAATTACATATTATTTATTTATTTATTAAAGATTTCTGTCTCTTCCCTGCCACCACCTCCCATTTCCCTCCCCCTCCCCCNGAGCAATCAGGGTTCCCTGCCCTGTGGGAAGTCCAAGGACCACCTACCTCCATCCAGGTCTAGTAAGGTGAGCATCCAAACTGCCTAGGCTCCCACAAAGCCAGTATGTGCAGTAGGATCAAAAACCCATTGACATTGTTCTTGAGTTCTTGTATGTGGAAACAGAACAAAGCACTTGACCTGAAAGTGAAATAATTCTTACTAAGGACTGGAAAGGTTCAAAGTGGGACCGAGAGTACAGGAAAGATAGCTAGAAAGCATCAGTACATACCACATGTGTTTGTGGTGGCTTCCACGCTAAATCCCATTAACATTAAAGCACTTGGTTAGCATGTAAATTGTTTTAAAATGCCACTGACCTAGTGTCTTAGCAGATATCAATTAGCATCCCTAATGTGCACCTGGAAGATAAAGTACTTAGAATTAGTGAGATATGTATGGTTTAACCTATAATAAAAGTGAGGTAATTCCTTTCTTACATCGTAGTATATTACTGGCAAGGCAAATTAAGGGAGGAATGGTTGATTGTGTTTCACAGTTCCGAGCAAGAGGTCCATCATGGTGGCGGGAGTTTGAGGCAGCTGGTCACATGACATCTGCAGTCAGGAAGCAGAGAGTGATGGAGGCTGGTACTCAGCTCACTTTCTCCTTTCTACTGACTGTGAGACTCCAACCCATTGAATGATGCTGCCCAATCTCTACGTGAATCTTGCCACCTCAATGAACCCAAACTAGATAAAGCCTCCAGTCATGCTCAGAGGCCTGCCTTCTGGGTGACTCTGGATTCTGTCAGGTTGGCAGTTTGCGTTAATCATTGCACATATTACATCATAATGATACTTCTGCAGTTTCTTGTTAAATATTGTCAGTCAGGGTGGCACTTCGTCGAGGTCAGGGTTGTAGAATGAAGGAGATTTTATTAATTTATTTTCCCTCCTCTGACACCAAAACAAGCTGACAGGAAGTTGGTTGGTTTCAGAATGGCAAATTGATAAGGATATTTGGCAAGAGTAAATAAAAGGCATCTACAGGAGTATGTCCCCTTAGTGTTAGGAACCCTCTTTTTTCTGCTGATGTGGGGGCCATCTAACTCTCCAGTCACCATCTCTACAGTCTCAACGATGTTGATTCACCTGAGGAGTCAAGTGGAGGACAGATTAGGAGCGTCTCACAAGACCTTGGTTTTGTTGGATAGTTAGACATGGCTTTGCTATGCCATGACATTTGTTCAGATGTTTTAAAAAAGATAGGCAAGTTAACTTTTTATGAGTGTGTGGATAGTGATGAGTCTCTGTGGGTGATTACGCTGTTTACATATGTTTAAGGGAAGAATGGTTCTGTTTTATTTAACGTACACAGTAGGATTCAAGCTTAGCTCTGCTCATGGTCTCTGTCTACATTGGTATTTCTGCTCAGCAGTGTTCCACACGTGGAAATAGAATTATCTTAATGGTTCCTGTTTGACTGTAAAGTAGAACTTTCTAGTGGGAAAAAAATCATGTTCCACAGAGTTAATTTTGCTTTTCTTGTAGTTACATTAGCAAGAGAAATAAAAATAAGGACAGTTATTTTAGTAGCCTATTAACATGTAATATCATCCAGAATCATATTTCAATACAATTATTTGAAGCATAATTTCTATTGATTTCTCTTCCTGGTGATCCACGGTTTATGGTATATTATAGGTATATCCTATATTATTCAGATTATCTCAGGTTTAAGTGCTGAAAGCCAACCGTGACTAAGGGCATCATATTGATAACACATTATAAGCCAAATATCCAGAATTTTGTGATACTCCTGTTAGTTTCATAGCTTCAAGCCTGCCCATGAGCTGGTCCAACTGACTGATGTCATAATTGTAACACATTGGGCCTTGGTGGAAGATGTGAATCCATTACAAATTAGGCTGTCAAACTTCGATGCTACTACTAATAAGCCTTGTAAACTGCTTCTCAAATCTGGGTGTGCATAATGTATCTTTGAAGCCTACGAAGTCTGATTCTTGAGGCAATAGAACCAGAGTTTATGTTCTGAGTTGTCTGGGAATTCTCACACAGTTGGAGCAGAGGCCACACTTTGGGGAGTAGCAACCTGGGGTAGCTGTTGTGGAACCTCTTACTGTAACCATCTTTCTTTTTACCACCAGCCCTCAGATAATGACAAAGACTTCTTTATGAATTATGAAACTTTGGCCTTAGCTTTTAGGTTTGTTCCCCACTAGCTATTATAACTTAAATCAACAGATTTCTATTTATCTACGTTCTGCCACATGGCTCTTTACCTCTTTTCCATTCTGTGTGTCTGACTTGCTCCACACTCCACTGCCTTAATCTCATGTGACTCAGATTTTTCCTGAGTTTCCTTCTCTCTCTGGACGTCCTCCCTTGTAGTAGAAGACTGCTTGTTCATTCCCAGCTGCCCAGACCATGAAATAATCACTCAGAAACTATATTATTTAAGTTACTGCTTGGCCAATCACTTAAGTGTATTGTTAGCTAGCTCTTATGTCTTTGGTTAACCCATTTCTATATGTACATATATTTTTTATTTTGCCACAAGGTTTGTAGCCTCATGGCAAGGTTCCAGCTGGCAGCTTGCATCTTTCTCTTCTGGCGGCTCCATGGCATCTCTCTGACTCCATCTACCCTGTTTCTATATATCTCTTCTAGCCTGGCTATATTCTGTTAAGTCATTGGCCAAAAGCACCTTCTTTATTCATTAACCAATAAAAAAAGCAATACATATACAGAAGGACCTCCCACACCACTGCCTATTCTCTCCTGAGTAGCTATTGGCCATTCAGGTCTTTATTAAACCAATCAGAATACCTTGCACACTTTCACACAGTGTGATCCAATATCCCAGAACATCCTTCTGTTGGTTCTTTTGCCTTATACTTCTATTGCTGCCTAGGACATTTTCTCCAATACACTGATGCCAACCTGTGAGTTTTCCTACAGCTCTCATATACTTGTTTTCTCAACTCAAGTTTAGAACTATACATTTGTTACTGGTGTATCTGACTGGATTCATTCAGTCCATCAACTGTGAGAGGTCATTGCGTGTCTTACTTCTTCAGTTGAGGTATTCAGAATTGTCTCCTCCCATCGCATGATCCCTATATTTCCAATGCCATGTACTTCATATGATACTTTATCTGAAAAATTGACCAATAATTTTTTTTCACTGACAATGGGTCAAAGGTATTTTTCCAGTTATGAAAATTTGGACAGTAATTGGTAGATAGATTGTATCACTATCTTTATGGAGAGACACAAAATCAGCCAGTGTGGACTCCTGTAACCTGTTTGGTGACATTTAGAAATACAGTGTCTCTCATGTTTAAATATTTACTACTAAGCCGTCTTGGATTGGAAAGAAGGGAACAGCCGCTCACTGCTGGGGAAAGGTGAGCTGTGTAAACGATATGGTTAGGACATGGTTGGAGCAGCTGGTCACTTAGTCTCCTTGTGCTGAAAGGTGTCCAGTCCCAGGATTTCAGAGCCCGACCTTACATCCTGTGCTACTTGTGTCCAGTCTCTAGCTTTATAGTTCAGCAGTCTTGGGCATGAAGTGATTACAACAGTAGTTTCTGAACAAACTCTGTCACCTTGTCAGAAATATCAGCACCTAGGGAGCCCTTCTCTGTCACCACCTTCTCTCTCGCTCATTCTCTTTTGCCTTTTAGCCTTGTGTGTCTCTTGTGTTATCTCCCACCCTGTAGACCAGAGGCTCTATAACACTCTCCTTTGAACTGTTTACCTTGGTACCTGGCAGAGTGTATATATGTGGTTGAAAACTATTTTTACTTATTTAATCAACTTATGGCCTAAGTATCAGAATCCATATTAAAAATACAGGAAATTTACCTATAATGACCAATGGGTCTATGATTTTTTAAAATCTGAAATTGACCAATTGATGACTATGAAGACTCTTGCATGCCTGACTGTAGTGCTCATAATTGATATGAGTAAGAAAGGTAATTAAAAAGGATTAGGGAGGGGAGGGTGACAGATGCACATAGGGGGTTATTTTAATTTCCCCCTCTTTGCTATTTATTGTAAACAGTCCAGATTACCTTTGCATCATTGTGAAAATTGAACTGTCTGTACATTGGGTGCTTCAGATGCAAAATAGAAGGAATGTCACTGACTGTATGGCTTACAGATTAATTGAAATAAAGTACTCCTATCACTAACGTAGTGTTTCAAATACTTGTGTTAATGCTTGTGGAAGTTAACACTGCCAACTTGACATCCTCTGGGATCACCCTGGAGACAACACTCCACGTGTCTGTGAGGGATTATCAATTATCTTGATTAGATTGGTTGAGATAGAGAGACCCTCCTTCAGTTTCGGCTGGGATTCTGGACTGTATGAAGTAGAGAATGTGGGCTGAGCACTGAAATTCATTTTCATTTGTTTCCTACATGTGGATTGCATGAGTCCAGCTGCCTCATGCCTTGGCTGCTGTGACTTGCTAAACAGTGGTAGACTAGACCCTTTAACTGTGAACCAAGATAAACCTACCCTTCCTTCCACTCTGTCTGTCAGTTTGTTGCATCAAGATAGGTACCTAAAGCAGTATGGATAATGTGAAAATATGTTTTAAAGTTTGTTAGTAACTACTTGGTGTGAGATGTATAAACAGTGAAGAGTAGTTTCTAAAGTAATCCATAAGAACCCTGGCTATCAGATTTTTTTAGGTAATTTTGAATTTTAATTATAATAATTGAATAATTTAATCATAACCATCAAAGATATTTGCTTTTTACTAACATTCATTCTTAAAAAGCCTCTAATATTCCCCTATGTCTACTTGTTCTGATTGGCAGTTTATTACAGAATGCTAATTCTAGAAACATTTTGTCTCATATAGCAGGGTGCCGTGGGTTTACATAGTCATGATCCCTGTTATAATACTTGTATTAATTCTTTGATAATGGCATGCAATATATGTTGATCATATTAACCTCCCTTTTCCCAACTCCTCTGAACTCCACCCCAACCAAATTAGTGCCCTCCTCTCTCCTCCCCCTACCTACCCAGTTAAATTTGTACTGCCCAAACAGGCTTGACTGTGCAGCTGCCATGGAGCTGAGCTGCTTTGTGTGAGATTATTTGATGTGTTCAGGTTTCAGCATTTGAATTTAAGTTTTTAAAGTTGCATTAAGATTACAAAGAGTGTGTAACGGCGTAAGCGAATGCAGACAGATTGTCAAAATATAGACAGCTTTAATGGAGGAATAGACTTACAGAACCACTGTTCCCGCGGAGACCAGGAAAGCAGAAGAGAGCGCTGGGAGCACGCTCACCAATTTTATAGGAGAACTTTAGCCTGAGGCGAACACGCCCCCTAAGGGGTGGGACTTATCCCTACAAGAGTGAGTGTTTCCGCACTAAAAGTTAATTTATTTCTGAAACAATAAAAAACAAGGGACACTTAATGTTATCCAAATTGCTAGAGTTCATATTTACCTGGTTGTAAAAAGTAGGTAAAAATAAGCTATTCCTTGATCTTAGATCATTTTAAGGACATTAATAATTACATCATGTGTTCTGAAGGGAATTTTAATGTCCAGTAATAAACAATTAATACTGAAGGAGAAGCACTATATACGGTAACTTAGGAACCAGGTGAGAGGGCTGGAGAGATGACTCAGAGGAGGTCCTAAGTTCAGTTCCCAGCAACCCCATGGTGACTCACAACTATCTCTAATGAGATCTGATGCCCTTTTCTGGTGTGCAGGCATACATGCAGGCAGAACATTGTATACTAAATAAATAAAATCTTACAAAAAAGAATCTGTTCAGAGTTTTTGTATTGGTCCAACTTGTGTTGAAGAAATCTGTATGTGTGCGTGTGTGTGTGCATGCATGCATACATGCACTTGTGTCTCTGTACATGCAGGTGTTTGTTTCGTGTGTATGGAAGTTCTTACACATATGTAAACACATGCACAGTATTTATGTGTGTTTATGCTTGTGTGTATTTATGTGTGACTTTTAGGTCTACAACATGCATGTATGTGTGCAAATGCATGTATATGTGTTTGCAAGTTCTTACACATGAATGTATAGGTGCATATGGAGTTTTATGTGTGTGCATGTGAATTCACTTGTGTGCTTATGTGTATGTGTAGTTCTAGTTCTTCCATGTGTGTTTGGGCATGTACATTCATACATGGGTGTATGTGTTTGCATTTGAGTGTTTGTAAATGTATATGTTCACGTATGCTTGTGAGTTTCCGCAAAGGCATGTATGTATGTACACATGTGTATGTTTGAGCATCCTTAAACATATATGTATGCACCTGAATACTTTCACTTATTGAAATAAGTTATAAAAGTATATGATAAGCTTTCTCTACTAATTAGAGACATTACATTTAGATCTTATAATTTATTTAAAAATAAAAATCTGTTTTTTGGTGTTTCACTTTCCCAGTAAATGTTATTGTAGGAATATTTTGACTTAATAATTGGAGGATAACTATTTATATTTGAAATGCCTCTTCATGGTGATTTAAAACTATGCCAATAAATTTAGAAGGCCATTTTTCCTGAACAAAGATTGGATTTAGTGACTTGATTTTTAACCAACATTCAAATTCTCCCGAGTGCCTTGGTTACTGAGAAAGGTTTCAAAAAGTTCTGTAATTCACAAAAACTCTTAGTTTAGTCTGCCTGCTCCTTCCTTGCTCCTTCTTCCTTACCTTCCTCCCTTTCTTTGTTTTGGCATTTCTCTCACTTAGAACTTTGACTCTACCTAAGAGAAGTATAAGTTCCCTGAAGTCAGGCTCTGGATCAATCTGAAGAATATATTGAGATTGGAAGAGTGATCTGATCCTGTGTTATAACCCCAGCTGCTCTCCGGATTTTCTATCCAGTCTCTGAGAGCCACTTTTGGACCCAGCCACTCTTGCTCTGACAACAAATCCTAAATAAACTCCATTTAGCCCAGTCTGAGTAACTGGGGCAATGGAACATATCAGTAATGATTTAAAAAAAAAAGGTGTGAGTGGTGCCCATAACTCTGAATCATTTGTCACTCTAGAAAAGTCTGTATTTGAAGGAGTCTTATTATCCACCTGGGCTTTATAATACATAAACCAAGAAACAATTCATGACTGTGATGTGTCCCAAACCCTATCCTTTCCCGGCTCTAAAGATCAAGTTGAATACTGCAGGAATAAATTTCAGTTCCTTATTTGATGAGACACAATATCAAATGCAGAGTATAAATGGCTGTGTGGTGTTCAGCACTAAGTAGGATGTGGTGTATATGTTATAGCCACTCCCCCATCGGTTCAGAGAACATTGTGGAAGAGAGTAGAATTATTGCGTGGAGGACTGTTGCTAATTAATGTTTTCTGCACATGACAAGGTCACTGAATACATGAAATCACAGTGACTGTGATTGCCTGCGCATGACCTACACAGTCAACTAACTCGGTTAAGACCAGCAAGGATGGAGAGGAGACTCACAAAGTCCACTCCTATCTGAGAAACTATTGGCAGCTGATGGCAACTGAGGGCATAAGAGTCTTCTTCAAGAATTTGACCCTGTTAAGTTGCTCATGGTCTAGTGCGTGGTCCTACCTGCTACATTAATTCATCTCAGCGAGCTAAAAAAAAAATGAAAGACATGAATTGGGGCGGGAGATGTGGTCAGATTTCTTGGAGGAATCGGAGGGTAGAATGAAGAGTGGGATGTGGTCAAAACACTTTGTGCACTTGGAAATTCTCAAAGAATAAAATTATTTTAAGAGGCACTCTAGAGTCATATGGATGTGTGTATGTTTGTTTGTGTAATATACATAAATATAATTACTGAATAAAATAATGTTATTTTATTACCTTATTTTCATAATAACTGGATGATTTTATTATTGCTTCTCTTTTGACTTTGACTTCAAGTACGATTAGTTTCCTATTGTATTTAGTTTATTCTAAGAAAATTTGACTGTATGATGCACAATACAGTATACATTACAGACAGCAATATGAAAGAAGAGATACAATTTGAAGATGTAAATTTTAAGACATCAAAGACAAACAAGTATGAAAACATTCTGTCTTAGCTGGATTCATTGCAACACTTAATGCTTCTATTTTCCTGCTTAGTAAAGAATATTTGGCAAAAAAAGGACAAATTTTAGCGTCATCATGAGCTGAGTGAACCTGGCCTTCATCATGAAGCATAGAGTGTAAGGAGTCAGTTAGAATTGCTTTCTTTGGCAGCTGAAACATGTTACCTCTAATCCCAGTGGTACCTGTTAAGTACTAATACACATCTCAGTTCTTATCCTGAATCATGGAGAGTCTAGACTTGTCATTTCACTAAATTGCCAGGTGACTCTGACATCCACCGAGGTGTCAGAAACAGTATTCCAGCACACAAAACATCTGCCAGAAAAATGGTACACTTCAGATCTTTCAAGGATAGGGAGGGGAATCTAAACACATAGATGTAGGAGAGGAGAAAAATACCACAAAACAAAAGTCAACCCTAGGAACTGTAGTTTAGCGCAGGTGGGAGAATCATGTTGTCAGAGAACTGATAATCATTGTCGTTCTTTTGAAATGTCAGGGGGGGAAATTCTCTAGGAAGGAGCATGAAGAGATGAAGGAGATGAAATTCAAGGATGCGTTGTGTTATTAGATATAAGCTGCATACAGAATCGATAGACCCAGCACAGTGGGAGATGTGGTCAAGCTACAGGCTGAAGGCCGTGTGAGCTTGACATAGAGCAGTGGTTTTAGCAATGGCGAAAGCAAAGAGCTATAAACAGAAGAACATCAGAACTCTACACCTGGCTGTGTTCAGAACTGAAATCTACTCCAAAGATGACCCGAAGTGCTGTGGGACAATGTTTTATCAGTTGTATTGCTTTTAATAAAACACTGATTGACCAGTAGCCAGGCAGGAAGTACAGGTGGAATGACCAGGCAGGAAGTAGAGGCAGGGCGATGAGAACAGGAGAATTCTGGGAAGAGGAAAGACTCAGTCTGTAGCCATCAACCAGACACCGAGGAAGCAAAGTGAGACTGCCTCTCTCATAAAAAGTACCAAGCCACGTGGCTAACACAGACAAGAATTATGGGTTAATGTAAGTTATAAGAAATATTAAGAAGCCTGAGCTAATAGGCCAACCAGTTTATAATTAATGTAGACCTTTGTGTGTTTCTTTGGAACTGAATGGCTGCAGGACCAGGCAGGACAGAAACCTTGGTTAACACTGAAGTTCCAATCCCCACTTGTCAATGGACATAGAAAACAAAAATCACTAATTTCTGTTCCACGGAAGAAAAAAGAAACTCAAAAGCCTTTAATGTCAGGTGGGGTTGCAAAAAATATTTAAAGTTCATGTGTCAAAGATCTGACTGGTTTCTGAAAATACTCATTCTGAAAAAACCAAGCAAACAAACAAAAGACAATCCCTGTGTTGTTGCTTAACAACTCAAAACCTGGGCAGGTGGAGATGCCCACTTTGGATAGATGTTCAGGATTGCTTAATTCTGATACGACCTTGACATCTGCCTACAGGGCATCCTTCCTGATCCTGCCTTCACATACTTCACATAACCAGTGGCTATTCTGGGCCAGTCTTTGTTTATAATTTGCAAAGCATTTCCACTTACACTGCCTTATCAACTTTTGAAGAATTCTTTCCTGTTGGATTAGACAAATTTTATGTCAATGGATTGCTAGCCTATACAGATAATAAAATATAAAAATATTAATAATAATAACCACCACCACCACAACAACAACCCTCTGAACCTAGCATTTTTTGTTTTTGTTCCTGGCAGTCATAATCATATATTGTTATGGACTGGCGTATAATGATTTGCTACATATATACACTGCCCATTGGCCAGTTTGGGTTACTTAGACTATCATCGACCTTAAACACTTATTTCATTGTGGTCTTGGGTATTTTAATTCAGTACTTTGCTATCTCTCTTCCTTTACCAGTTTTCCCCATGATGCTGAACTAGTTATCTAGTACATATTGAATGACATAATAGTGTTTTCTTTAATCTGGTGGAAAGTTTGCAGATGTTTAAAGTTTGCGGTTTTCTGTATTGACAAATCCCTACCTTAATGCTAGGAAAACTGGCATCCACAAATAAAGGTAGTTTAACCAAAGTTTACAAATATAAAACAAGTTAACAAGTCAGGTGTTTCTGGTTCCCTGACTGTTCTGAGAGATAAGCCTCTTCTGTTTGCTATGCAGATAATTGGGCTCGGTGCCAACCTTAGTAATTGCTGCTCACCACCTTTCCCTGAGTTCTCTTGCCTTCCGCTTTTCAGCCTCAACATGGCCACACACACACACACACACACACACACACACACACACACAGAGAGAGAGAGAGAGAGAGAGAGAGAGAGAGAGAGAGAGAGAGAGAGAGAGTATAAGTTGTCAGCTCCTGGGATTTATCCATGAATGCATTTTTATGGCCATTGTGGTTACTCTTGGTAAGCTGAAATATAGTATAAAAATAAAATGTATTGATTCAAATAAATCTATCCCAGGACTTAAATACAGCGATTTATTAGATTATTAGGAAGCAAGGGAAATTAGTTGAATGTCAGCAAACAAAGATATAATTTATCTCTGTTTTTTGGTGAGAGGACTTTTGTTTTGGAGTTTTATTTCTTTTCTTGAATTTTAATTTGCACAATGTTTGCTGTAAGGGAGTAAAAGTTTGGGTGAATCATTTCTTATTAGTTTGTATCTGTTCAGTGATGCTGTCTCATGTTTGAATGAAGGCAGTGTGATTTCTCAGAATCAATCAATGGTATCTGTACCCAGTTGGAAGCAGAAAGCCCTTGTGTTTACTTCCTCGTCAATACTCACTCTGATGAACTAAGTACTTTCTATCAATAAGGGGAAGCACATCTCTGCAGTTCTGAGATTTCACAAGATAAAACTACTCCCCACCTTCTAGTGTTGTTTTCCGTGAGACACCGAAGAAGCTGAGATGGACTTAATGTCAAAATATTCTTCATTTTCTTATAAGTTTTCTATAAATTGAGTATTTGAAAGTTTCTCAATTCACCACATACTTCATTCTGCTCTCAAATGGTCCAGATCATTTTATTTGTGATCTGAAAGAGATGACACTTTCATTCTTTTGAAAATTAAATATCACACTTCTGATGGATCTGTGGATTGAAGAGGAAGGTCCATGAGAAATAAACAAAATATACTGAGCCAAATGAAAATTTATGATGCTTCATATCTAAATTTTGTGTGCACAAAAAAGACACAATTGAGAAGGAAACCTCTGGCCCCAAATGCTGTACATACAAAATGCGAAAGAAGACATATCCCAGATTCATTTAAAGGACCTTCAAAAAGAGGAGGTAAACCCTAGTGCAACTAGAATGGGAGATACAATAAAAATAATACTAACAATATAGGATTACACAGAGATAAATGTTAGTGAGAAGAGATAGAACAGGTGCATATTTAGGATTGTGTTAGATCTCTGTCTATATGGCAAACACATGAAAAAGCAAAACAAAACAAAGCAAGACAAGTTTGATTTTTTCCAACTAGTCAATGGGTTCAGGTCATTGTCATTTGACTCCAGTGGTCCTGGACTAGCGTTGGCAGAATGTCATAATGCAGTGTATTTACTCAGCTCCTGTTGGCCAGAAAGAGAGAAGACAGGAGGGACTGTGATATGGATCCCTTCCACAAAGCCCTACCTCCATTCCACTATCCTAAATACGCCACACACTGGAGACTGTCCTTCTGTGTGATGATTTTGGAGGAGGGAATTTGAAGTCCAAATCGACAAATAAATGAAGATTTCTAACATCGGAAGACAGAAATTACCATTATCAGAAAGCAACTGAGAAATGTTACTACTGATCATGTAGATACTAAAATGAGGTACCATGGACAGTTCTACATGTGTTGATCCGGCAAATTATATAGACGAAAGCTCTTTCTGTCTGAAATCACTGAGATATAAACTGCCAACATTAAGCTGTAATTAAAGTGGTCGTTTGAATACTCCAGTTTTTATTGACACTGAACCCATAATTTAAAGCTTCCTAGGTGAAATTGTTCCTATGAAGATTTATGAAATATATTTAAAGTGGAAATAGCGGCGATTTATATAATATCTTCTTTTGTATGGAAAAGAGAAGAGAGAAAGTACTTGCCAACTAATTTCATGAAGTCACATTATCCTAATACCAATTCAGATAATTTTAATGTGGAAAAACTGCAGGCCAGTATAGCTCATTTTGATACATATAAGAAAGTTTCAAATACTGTTCAATCAAATCCAGAAATTATGAAGGGAATAATTTACCATGACCATCTTGTTGCTATTCCGCATTTCAAAGTTGGGTCAAGGTTAACAACTAATTAATATACTGCATGTATTATTATCGATTTTATGAAGGAAATTCTTATAAACTTTTCAATTGATGTAGCAGGTAACATTTTTAAAAAGCCTGTTTATGATAAAAATGAATAGAACAAACTATAATTTGGGAAAAAGCCATATGTAAGACATATAGCTATCTCACTTAGCAAAGAACAACTGATATATCTATTTTCCACCATCTAGATATAGTAAATATTTGTATGAAATACAGTAAGTGAAATATTTTAAGAGCATTTATTCTCAACAGTGCTAATGGTACTGAAGTTATAACCAGTGCATTAAAGGAAGAAAATCTGTCTAAACTGGTTGAGAAAGAAGAAACAAAGTCCACACAGAGAGAGGATGGCCCTTCATGTAGAATAATACAAGCAGTTTACAAAGAGCTTGACTGTAGATACAGGCTGAATATACACAAATCTAATGATTTTTTTAAGTACACCATCAGGGAATAATTTGAATCAAAAATTATAAACGAACTCATTAATTTTCCAACAGAAATATGTGGACATATGCTGAGCACATATTTTCTATATGCTGAAAAAAAATCACGAAATGCCTATAAAAGAAGTTCATGATATTTACAGCAGAAGGACCGACAGACATTTGCTTGCAGATTGTGAGACTACACAGTCTGGCCACCCATCTTATCTACAGGTCTGATGCAGTTCCCTTCAGATCTTTGTAGGAACCTTTGCAGATGCCAGTGCTAAAAATCTACATTCTATGGAAAAGAAAAATAACTGTCCTGTTTTAAAAATAGATTAGGTTTGGAGGATCCTAGTCGCTCACGTTAAGCGTCTTTACCACGTACAGTAAGACACAGTAGTATCTGAAGGAAATAGATCAAGGGAACAGAATAAAGATTCTAGTTATAGCTTTGCATGATTATATCCAGTTGATTTTCATGAAGGTGCTGGTGAGATAAATGTAATAACAATGGTTTTAATCAGATGGAGAGACATGTTTACAAGGAAGAAGAAAACCCCTTAATTTAAATTTGACAAAATTGAAAAAAAAATCTTTCATACATTTAAGCACAAATTTATAGGTATTGTAGAAAATATTCATAACCTTAGGTTAGGTAAAACTTAGTAGGCCAGCCTCCAATGCAAGGTTCGTGAACAAGGATGCTGATAAATGGACTTTAGTAAAGTCATTTTTTCCCCTGTGAGTGCTATATTAGTAGAGTGAAAAGATAAATTCAGATCATCAAGCAACATTTGCTTATCACCTGTTCAAAAGGGAACTTGTATCCACTACATGAAGAACTGTCTATGATCATGGGTAAGAAAACAACACAACTAAATAGAGTCTAAAGATTATTGTGGTGGTGCATGCCTCTATTTGAAGCACTTAGAGGCTAAGGCAGGAGGGCTGTGATTTTAAGGCCAGCCTTGGCCATGTCGTAAGAACCTGTCTCAAAATTTAGCAATGATGATGATGATGATGGTGATATTGACAGGTGAGAGAATAAGAATAATACTTTACCAAAAAAAATATGCTGTGGCGTTAAAAGTTCTTTCTTTCAGATTGAAATATTTCCTCTTGGTCAAAAACACTGATGACAGCTTATGCTGGAAAGGATGTGGGGTAAAGGGAACACTCCTCCATTGTTGCTGGGAGTGCAAACTGGTACAGCTGCTTTGGATATCAGTATGGCGATTGCTTAGAAAATTAGAAAGCAACCTCTTCAAGACACAGCAATACCACTTTTGGGTATATATCCAAAGGATGCTCAATCGTACCACAAGGGCATGTGCTCAACTATGTTCATAGCAGCATTGTTTGTCATAGCCAGGACCTGGAAACAACCTAAATGCCCCTCCACCGAAGAATGGATAAGGAAAATGTGGTACATTTACACAATGTATTACTACACAGCAGAAAAAATGATATCTTGAAATTTGTGGCAAATGTATGGATCTAGAAAACATATTGAGTGAGAAAACTCGGACCCAGAAGGACAAATATAATATGTACTCACAGATTAAGTGGCTTTTAGACATGAAGCAAAGAAAACCAGCCTACAAATCACAATCCCAGAGAATCTAGACAACAAAGAGGACCCTAAGAGAGACCTACGTGGGAAGTAGAAAAAGACAAGATCTTCTGAGTAAATTGGGGATCATGGAAGAGGATAGAAGAGGAAGGGAGAGGAAGCAAGGGGAGCGGAGAAAAATATATGGCTCAAAAAAATCCAGCTTAAAAAAAGAAAAAAAGTAAAATATCTGAACAAGCCATAGGAGGAAGTCAGTAAACAGTCCTCCAATGCTGTGGGAACTCCTTCATCCAATAGCCTTAACCATACTGACACACCTCGGTTGTGGTCAAATGTACTACATGTACAATGTAAAAACATGTGCAGGCCCCTTGACTGCGATCTGTGAGTATACTCCTAAATAAAGAAACCTTTATTATACCCCCCATAAAAAGAAAAGAAATATTCCGTCTTGGAGAGATGAAAGATGTTCATGTGACTTACCGAGCTAAGGATAGTTAGAGGCTTTGGAAAGTTCAGATAATCACAAGATTGACAAGGGACCTGTCCAAGATTTTAAAAGAAGTAAATAACTCCTAAGAAGGGAATCTATGATAGAGCTATCTACAAGTTGGGCAGAATGCTCCAGGGATATAGCTTTTGTGAGTCACTGCCCATGCATGTTTGGGATTTCCCAGCTACATTTGATTGACCATGTTACTGTATGGAATCCCAAAAATGTCACTGGGTCACCAGGCTGAAGTTGGCATTTCTCCCCAGGAAAAGTCATACATCATATAACAAATCAATCAATATGAATGGCAAACATAAAGAGATGTTAAAGGCACCTTGACTGTTAAGGGAATGAAAATTAAAACCATAATTAATTTAAATTTATACATCTCAGAATGATTCAACTAAGTGATGGCAACAATCATTATTATTATTATTTTGGTGTCTCAAGACAGGGTTTCTCTGTAGCTCTGGAGCTCAGATTGGCCTCAAACTCACAGAGATCTATCTACCTCTGCCTCCCAAGTGCTGGAAATTTAAGGCATGCACCACCACCAACCAATGAGACCAACAATTATTGATGTGATCTGCAGAGGCTTGGAACTAGGCACCTTGCAGTTTCTTGGTAAGATTGAAAAATGCTTTAGCAATCCAGAAAAAAAGCTTTTCTGTGGTGGCTTCCTATCACTCAATATGATGCACTGGAGATTATAGTGCACAGATTTTTGTAGTGTACATCAATAAGGCAGGAAAACATCTGATTGATATTCAGTGTGTGAATGTATCACACTTACCCACTTACTAGTTAATGGGCTTTTGTATTGCTTCTGGTGTAGAGTTATTATGAATAAATTTGTAATAAATGAATAAATGTTTTCTTTCTCAGATGAATGCTAGAAATGGGGTATAGTTTCTCTCTCTCTCTCTCTCTCTCTCTCTCTCTCTCTCTCTCTCTCTCTGTGTGTGTGTGTTACTTGGATTTGAACCCAGGATGCTAAAAATATTAAGTAGTTGCTATACCACTGAGCTTTATCTCATCCCAATTTTAATTGCTTGTTTTGAGGCAGAACCTCCTTAATTTGCCAGCGATTTCCTTGACCTTGTAGCGTAGGTGACCCTTTAAACTTGAGATCTCTGTCCCTGCTTCCCAAGCAACTGGTGTTCCAGAATGGTACCAGCAGTCCTGGCTGAGACACATATTCCTAGGTGTGTTTAGTCTTTCCTACTGCACCACACCCTACCAAACTCCCAGTGCATGCTTCTGTTTCGACCAGCAGTGTCAAAGGGTTCTAACTTTCCTCAATCTTTGAAGGCACAATGTAGTTCCTGTATGCTTTCATTTCATTCATGCAAGTTGATGGCTTGTGGTATTTCATTGTGGTTTTTCAGTCCATCTCTAATGGATGCTGGTATTGAGCATCTTTTTAATGTACTGTCTATGATCCACATCCTTCCTCCCTTGATGTCTATCAGGATCCTCTGCCAATGTTTTAATTGAGTCATTCTTCTTAAAGCTTATAGAAGGGAGACTTTTTTTTTTCCTGTATCCCTATTCTGAAGACATTCTTTCATTCAGTGAGTGTTTGGATATATCTTCATTCAGTTTGTGTCTTTTTCATTTTTTATATAATATTTCAAAGAATAGATGCTTTATTTTGGTGCTCTTTGTTCTCTTTTTTTCCTGATTTCTGTGTTTTGGGTTCTATATTTGAAAACTTTAACTTGTAATTTGGATTTTTAAAAACTTCTGCCAATTGTATCATTAAATTGTTGCACCTTGAAGCTGGTGTTGTATAGTGAGAGATTCTTTTGTTCATTTACCTCATAATTTCTCCACATAAAAGATAAATCTACCATCAGTTGTTGGGAACACCTTCGAGTATGCTGGAATAGATCTTGATCAAAAGCAACTGACCCTCATATGTGAATGTATATATTAACGAAATTTCATTGGACCCTTATTTTGTATATCTTGTCTTATATCAAAGTGATACAATCTTGACTCAAGTTTGAATGGGGTCTTTTGAGGAGATCAAATTTGCTGCTTTCCCCCACAATTTCTCTTTTGTTGTTGTTGCTGTTTTACAACAACAAAAAAGATACTTTTACCTTGTGACATTTAGTATCCTCTGCTCCATTTATGTGGAAATGCTTACAAGATATGTGACTAGGATTGCAAGGAGGAGCGGCTTGTGTAGAAGCTGTGCAGTCAGCATCGAGTCTTGAATCCAGCTTAACCATTAATGCATGGGAACATATTCTCCTGTAACTTTTCTATTGTTGTTCTAGAACGTTCCCTTTGCAAGTCTTACATTTATCACTCCACATCTCATGTGGTTTAATGTTATAAATAGCCTTGAGTCATTTCAATTGACAGCTGCTCGTGATTAGTATATATTTAAGGCATTTTTTTTTATTTTGTGACTTGTCCTGCAACCTTGTTCTTCTAGTAACTTTTTGATAGATTGTTTGAGAGTCTTTAGGATCCAATGTGTTGTAATCTTTCTTTCAAACAATGTGTCCCTTTTCATTTATATTTTAAAGGTATGAATCCCTAATTCATTTTTGAACTAGCGGTGAGACTGACTGCCCTTGCCACATATACACCACCATCTTCACTCAGACCCTCATCGTTACCACGCCTGTGCTGTATACCTTTTACATTTTACTTTTATTGACAACGTTCCCTTTTGTTTCTAATTTGCATGATTTTTATTACTCCGATCAAGATGATTTTTCACTTATTAACATAATTTAACTTGTATTTTTCTTAAATGTAAATTATATTTTAAAATTTCTGCATTTAAGTTTTTTTCTGTTGGAAAGGAGTATTGAATTCCATAATGGAAACTGGATTTTATTCCCTTTTCTTCTTTTACTTTTATACAGTTTATTTTCTATTCAGATCTGAATTTTGTTTTAGTATACTGGGAGTTTTTTTTTTTTTTTTTTAACTAGAGATTGAACCCATACCTTTGCATGCTAGGTAATGGTCTACCAGTAGTTTCTTCTTGTGTCTTGATGATTTGGTCATCCTACAGTAGTCTGTGTTCTTATTGCTTTGGTAGCTGTCATGGTCACAGGACATTACCACTGTAGACATCCTTTGCCTGGTGTTTGATGTTATACAAGGCCTGTTTGAAATTACTACCTCATACAGTATAACCCATTTTCCAACATGCTGGTCACGATGCATGCTGCAAGTGTTGATGGTTTCTCTTCATGAGTCTGCAGCTGACTAAGAGCTTCAGCTCCCCGGGAGAAGTTAAGGTTCCAAAGAATCTACGTAGTACAGAATGCACACATTTCTTCATAGTCACAGAGAAGCCAGTAAAGGAATTGCTCAGTGTGGAGCCTTCTATTTGAGGGTCCCATGAAACTTTGGCTTCTGCTGTTGTATTTCCCACAGCCTTCATCGCTACTTTGGTTTCAATGGAGTTCCTTGATATCTACTCTTGGCATATTAGTTATACACCTTCCTTTTATTATTAGCTGGAGGTTATATGGCTATGAAGGTATTTGTAACTTATCCAATTTCACATTTATTGCAGGACTTTTATTATTAGCTGGATGTTATATGGCTATGAAGTTATTTGTAACTTATCCAATTTCACATCTTATTACAGTATTTAATATGTATTTCAAGAAACTAAAAGACTTTGCTATTATTGATGGTTTATGCTGTCCCATGCTTTTTGCATATGTTTCAAACCCCACAAAAATATAACACCATTCTTTTGTCAATTGCTTTTTAAATGATTAAAATATTTAAATATGAGACTATTTGTGTAATGATTTTTATTAAGAACATATTTTCTGTCTTTCTACTGTACCTTACATTGTATATTTCATTATTTACATGGACTTTTTCACAAGTGACATTCATATCTCTCCCATAGATTTAATTGCTGAAGTACTACTGAGCAGGTTGTTACTAGTATGATACCTACTAGCGTAGAAGACTTTTAAGCACCACTATGAATAATGCCGTCCCTGCCCACTCGCGGACGTGAGAGCATTGTCAATATTTATCAAAGTAAACATGTAGCAGTAACTTTTGTAATGAAAATATGCTATATATTAGATGAGCATATAATAATTTTATAATAATTTATATATCTTTATTCACATCAGCCATGAAATCCTGTGCTTATGATTAGGGCTGCCTTCCATTGTGTTTCTTTAGCTGTAGCTATAACATTTTCTGGATCATGCTAAAATGAAAATAGTATCTGGGGACAGATTTGAGTCAAGAAAATTCCTGATTGACTATAGCACTCTTTTTTGTTTTAATTGAAAATAGAATCTTCTCTCACACCATGCATCCCAACCACAGTTTCCCCTTCCTTCAGTTCTCACAGATTCCCTTCCTCCTCCCCTTGATTCCAGATCCATTCCTCACATTCTCCATCCAGTTCTCTTCAGGAAAGAACAGGTCTCTAAGAAGACTACAGCACTCTTCATCACACACACACACACAGAGAGAGAGAGAGAGAGAGAGAGAGAGAGAGAGAGAGAGAGAGAGAGAGATCCAAAGTCACAGTAATTGAAGAAAGTTTGCATGTGTCATGAAGGGTCTTCACATTAGCTGTTTGTGGGATATTAAATGTCAGTTTGAAGTCTTTATTGTGTGCAGTTTTAGTCCTCATTTAATCCAGGAGTCTCCAACATGAGTCTCATTTAAAATGTTGAATTGTTGCCGAGAATATTGAAGTTATGGGTACAATTTAGATTAAAGAAAATTATAATTAAATATAAATTGCCAACAGCTAGAACATAAGAATTATCCTAACATAGCAGGTGATTATATGAGAAATCTATTAAGAAAGTTTTGAATATCCTAATGGCGTAGAATAACAGAAAGTAGGGCCTGGAGGGGTGGTTCCATGCTTAAGTGTAGCTATTGCTCTTGCAGAAGACCTGAGTTCAGTTCCCAGCACTCAAGTTAGGCAGATCACAACCACCTGTATTTCCAGTTCCAGAAGGATCAGATGTGCCTCTTTTAGCTTCCTCAGGCAACTACACTCATGTGTGAGTTTGTGTGTGTGACACACACACACACACACACACACACTTAAAAGCAAACCTTTGATATCAGCTTTGTGGTGGGGACTCAAGGTGTGCCCTAGGTGATCTTCTGATTTGTAGAATATCAAAGCATCTGTAATTTCATCTGAAGTCTTGTGTGCTAAAGGATCCATTTCTATAATCTCTCCAGATTTCCAGGAATATAACACTACTTGTTGGGCTGAGGTCCTCATATCTTCATTCTCCCTTGGTTAGAGATTTTCCTCTGTCCTTTGCTATGCTTCCCCCCCCCCTTCTAGGGTAGCAGCTTGCCTTAACAAAGGATGTGAGCCTAGAAGGAGTCTATATAGAGTCTAATATCAATAATAACTTACAGTACAATGTTTTATTCTTTTGACTCCTTGGCTTTGGGGGGGGCAACCACCCAGCTCTCAAATATATATCACATGGAGACTTACTTTGTACTTACTAATCCTCCCCCTTAGCTTGGCTTGTTTCTTGCCAGCTTTTCTTAAATTAAATTATCCCGACTACCTTGTGCCTCTGGTCTTTTTCCTTTTCTTATTTTTCTGCATATCTTACTTTTACTCTACTCCCTGGCTGACTGGGTGGCTGGCCCCTGATGTCCTCCTGCCCCCTGTTCTCTCGTTGCTCCTCCTCTTCCTCATTTCTTCTTCTATTTATACTCTCTGTCTGGCAGCCCCACCTATCGTTTCTCCTGCCTTGCTGTTGGCCAATCAGCTCCTTATTAGACCATCAGGTGTTTTAAATAGGCAAAGTAACACAGCTTCACAGAGTTAAATAAATGTATATTAAACAAAAGTCACACACCTTAAAATTATATTCCCCAACAATAACCTTTCATTAGAGAAAGGGTCCTCGGGGGAAACTTACATAAAGTCATAAATGCCAGGTTGTGGGGCCATTGGTTACCATCTCAGTGGCTGTCTACTATAGCAAACATCACAAAAATACTTCTTACAAAACTAGAAGTGCTTGTCTTTTTATTTAGAATAATTGTTCTTCAAATGAGAATTAAAATCCCTGAAAAATTTTCAACTCATATACTATTTAACTTTTTTGAAATACATCATTAAAATTTCATCTTAGCCAAAGATACTACCATTTTTCTGCCATAATATCACCTCTAGAGCAGGAAAGATAGTGTAGCTGATAGAATGCTTGCTCAGTGTGTATGAAATGCTAGATTTAATCCTTCGTATCATATAAACAGAATGTGATATCGCATACCTGTAATCCTAATACTTATTAGAAGTAACCATAGTGCCAAAAGGTCAATACTGACCCTAGCATCACAGCAAACTCAAGACCAGGCTGAAATAAAAAAAGAGTGGAGGGAGGAAAGTGAGAAGGAAGGAGAGAGACATTGGCAGAGGAAAAAGAGTCAGGTAGCCCCCCAAAGGTAGTGTAAGACATAGACCAAGTTGGGTGTCTTCAGAGCCCCTGAGAGACTGAGGTAAGAGCTTCCTTCCCAAGTTCAAGTTTAGCCTAAGTACATAGGGACCCTGCTGGTGATATACATGCATATATAATGCACATATGTGCGTGTAAATGTCAAGTTATTGTGAGAATAAAAATAGGCATAGTATATGTAGTGATAGGGAGTTCATATCTATATCAAGTATAGAATCAATGCATGATTTTATTCAAACTCTTTTCCAACCAGTATTTTAAAAATATTTCATCAAGTATTTTTTAATTCATATGAAGCTAATAATGACTTATTGGACAGTTCTATAGTTTATATAAGATGATAAAGAAAACCTCAGTATTTTACAACTGCACTGTACCTTTTTGTAATACAAATTATTATTATTATGCATACAACTCCTCAAAGATCAGGAATTCTGCTCTACTGATGAGACCTACTAACTTATTCTTAGTAAGCTGAGTGTATTCTTTGCTTATTTGGGCACAGTTTTGCTCCTGTAATGGATTGTTAAGAAATAGTTCCAGCATATGCATTGCTAAATTAGATGCTTAAAATAACATAATGCTAAATTAGATGAGAATGGCTTTAGATTTTCCCAATTAAATAGAAATGTCAGTATTTCTAATTGACATCTCAATGTGAATTTAAGTGTCCCTTATGCTAATATCAGGTTATTGACATTGACATTTAGGTTAGGGAATGATTTCTAAGTAACATATAATGGGGTGTGGTAAATCATATATAGAAAGTCAAGCAGATAAAGCAGTGAAGTTCCAAAATAATAACTAGTCAGCAGTTCACATGGGTTTTTGATCCTACTGCACGTACTGGCTTTGTGGGAGCCTAGGCAGTTTGGTTGCTCACCTTACTAGACCTGGATGGAGGTGGGTGGTGGTCCTTGGACTTCCCACAGGGCAGGGAACCCTGATTGCTCTTTGGGCTGACGAGGGAGGGGAACTTGGTTGGGGGAGGGGGAGGGAAATGGGAGGCGGTGGTGGGGAAGAGACAGAAATCTTTAATAAATGAATAAAAAAATAAAATAGCACAAAAAAGGGTCTGAAGAAAAGTCTCTGGTGAAATTCATGTGTACTTTTATGAGTGATTTAAATATGTTTTCTAGAATTTTAGTGTAGAAACTTTAACACTACAAAATGCTGAATTTTCTAGTGAGCAGCCACACACCTTTGTTTTACTATACTAACTTTACTATACTAATTATACTAACTTTTTTCACATTTCCATTCATTCTGTCCTTTTCTTTACTCTTCGAGCAGTCAGTCTGTTGTTGGTGTTTCCAGCTTGTTCAGGAACTATTTTAGCTCGGTGTTCTCAGCTACACCTTATGTTCTGACAAAAGAATTTTAATCCCGAGACTTTACGTGATATCTCGCAAGTAAAAGCCAGCTTGAAAACAAGAAGATGTTGTTTTGATAACTGGATAATGTTTGGATAATGACATCCTCACTAAGAATGTTACATATACTAGATTTACTTTGTAATGTGTAGTAGACATTGTGAGAAACTGCCATGGACGTTAGCAGATTGGCGATTGGTGTCAGGTTCTTAACTGTGCAGGCCTCTGGAAGCCTTACTTCCTCGTGGGGATCATTTCCATTATTGGGGGGAATTCTGACCCCATGAGGTTAGAGGATTACCCATTGGGGTGAGTCCAACATTGCTTTGCTTCATAGGATATCTTTCAAAGCCTACATCCTATAATTCCTCAAGTTTGAAGGACTTTAAGTTGTAAATGTATTATAGACCAAATGAAAAAAAAAATGGATTTGTAGTAAAGTCTTTTTCCAGGAAGAAAATCTTTAGCTAGGGTACCGGACAAGAGAATTTCTTAAGAACACAACTTTCTCTGAACTGAGTTAACATAGAGTTAAATGCAACTTGTGAGCACACATAGATGAAAGCGGGGTAATGTGATGTGGACAGTGTTTTAGAAATAAAGTATATATTTATTTGTATGAACTTATCTTCTGTTCCCATTTTCTTTTAAGCTCCATCTTATTGGTTATAGTGAAGTGGGAGATGAGAACAGTTGCTTTAAGAGACAAGGCAAATTTGGACCTCAGATCGATTTTCTTGACCTTTTAGCATGATGGAATCATAAATGTCCTGGGCTGTATGTATTGTCAGAAAGGATTTTCCTAATTCCCTGCAATCCACGTACAGTAACGAATATAGGCAGATTAGTCTGTTTCAAATTTCTGTCTCAGTTAGGGTTTCTATTGAGGAGACATCATGACCACATCAACTCTTATAAAGGAAAACATTTCACTGAGCCTGGCTCACATTTCAGAGGTTTAGTCTATTATCTTCATGATGGGATGCATGGCAGCGTGCAGACAGGCATGGTGCTGGAGAGGGAGCTGAGAGTTGTACTTCCAGATCTGTTGGCAACAGGAAGACAGAGTGACACTGGGCACTTAAAACCTCAAAACTCACCTGTTGTGGGAGCTCAGTCCGTTTAGCTAATGGCATTTGGAGGGACCTTGCCATGGGTGTGGTTTTCTCTGGAGACATGACAAAGATAAAAGGGAGGTTAAGTGTTCTCTTGGGTGGTCAGCCAGTGAGTGGCCGAGGGCGCTGAAATTGCCTCCCTGAGACTAAGTCAACTATGTAGGTTTCATTCTGCTATATGAGACAGACTCCCTTAGGAGTGAAGGCGTTTCCATTCATCTGTGCTCTGCTGAGTTTCTTCCCTTAACAGTCAGTTCTAAGGTGGCAGGGTCAGGATGGACGTCTGCTGAGGTGGATCCTGGAATGTGTCGAGATCGCTGCCATGACCCTGGTGAAAGAGACACTGTCAAGGAGGCAGAAGTCCTTTCTTTGGCTTGGACTTAGCCAGACCCTATGCGCAATGACAAGTTGCTTCCGCAGCCACACAGGGAAATTACCTAACCCTGGCTCACAAGGTGGAGATGACTGAGGATAATTTGACAGCCTCCAGCTGCCTTAGCTTATGCTATGCTTACACTTCAGGGAGTACTGAAGTTAGTTTGTTCCCAGCCCTCCCAGGGCTCTCCTTCTTCACTAGAGCTCTGTAAAAATCTAGACAGAGATTCAGACTTGCTGCTGCCCATGACCTACTGAGCCGAGCAGAGACAAATCCGCCAGTGTAGTTCCTGCTTTTCTGATGTTGGGGAAAATGTTCCTCCGGTTGTGCAACGTTTTCCACTGTGAGGTTGACAGTCAGACTGGAGAGATGATGTCACAATGAGGAGGATGTCTTACTGTTGACAGAGAAGCCGGGTTTGGTTCACAACACTCAGATCAGCGCATCTCCGGCCACCTATCCCACCAGGTGATCTCATATGCTCCTCTGGCCTCTGCAGGCAATTGCACTCGTGCGTATATATCACCCCACAGATACAGATATACGCATAGTTTAAAATAAAACAAATCTTCAAGAGAAAATACATTTAAAATATGTTTTTATTTCTTTTAAATTCTGTACTCTTTCATTCTTCCGTAGCTCCAAGACCTGATATCATGCTGCTAGTTAAATATTTATTAGATTAACATGGCACATATATTTATATAGAGCGACATCATGAACTAACTCATAGCACTTGTCTACAAATAACTACCATTAAAGAGGAAAGAAAGGCAATAGACCGTTTGTACTAAAAGGGGCAAGGAATAGACCCCTTCAACATTCCATGCCCTTGCCCCCAGCCCATACCATCATGGTCACAGTTGCCTGATGTTAGGGGAAAGTGTGCAGTGACTGAGCCTGGTGATTTCTTTTATTTTAATTTCATTGTGTGCATTGCTCAGGTTTAAGGGTTAATTTTAGATAACAGACATGCTGTAAGTGCATGCTCTATGCTCTCTTGTCTTGGTGTGTTCTTTGATTCTGGGACACCTTTGCGTTGCAGTGTTTTCTTGCTACTTCATTGCAGCAGCGTGTGGCGGGTTAGAGTTCACATTGGTCAAATTAAGTTCTTCTATTTCAGTGTGTTCTGAGCATTAGTGAATTCATGAAATACCTTTATTCATGATAAAACCCTTCCAGTAACACCTCGATTGTTATCACTATACATCCTTCTTTCTGTCCATCTTTCCTTCTTTCATACTTGTTAAAATACTGATAATTGGTTTTCATATTATAAACTATAAGGAAATATTAAGGAGTCACAGCCATCTTCTAAGTTAACGACAGAGCTGTTCTTTGAAATGAAACATAATATAGACTTATTATTTGATTGAAGAGAAATGACACACACCACTTCCCTGTAACACACACCTTCCCTTAATCAAAACTTGAAACTCCCCAGGAAGATTTTCCTTATTGAAGTTGTAATTTTCTTTATATACTCCAATTCTGGTTTTGAATTAAATCCAAACATTGATTTTCTTATTTTGTAATCATGTTTCCCTTTAGGGTAAAGGATGTGCCTCCACTGCTGTTGGATGTGGATTCGGAGCCCTGATTGAGTTGCATGCTTGCATCCAGCTGATCAGATGGGCTCTGCTCCACTGACTCCTGAGGCCCTGCCTCTCTCCACCTCCTTTTTCAGCAGAATTGTAGAATCCCTAACTACTTCCCCCATCTGCAGACACAGAGCATAGAAACTCTATTTCAGATAGTGGAATCAGTCAGATTTTAATAAGCCCACGACTTTCATGAATTGTTTGGTTTAGAGTTTCTGTGGTGTAAATCAAAACATCATTCCCTTTCTCCCTTTCCTTCCTCAACCCAGGCTTGACTTAGGGGATATGGAGACTGGAGGTTTCTGTTCTGTATGTCTGTGTTCTCTCTCTTTTCCTCTCTTCTTAACTCCCTCTTCCTTTTCTTCCTGGGATAAGAGGAGGAAAGAACCTCAGGAAAACTATTTGTGCTCACCCAGACACCAGCAGGCCCTCCATTGTGACAGGAATCCCACAGGCACCTCTCTGTATTTTGTGAAGTTTTACTTAAACTCTGATCCATGGACTTTGCAGTTTAGCAAGGAGGCCACTTGTTTGTTCCCCAGCAGCTTGGGAGTTCATACCCGAAATAATCGGACAGAAACTATATTATTTAAAACACTGCTTGACCCGTTAGCTCTAGCATCTTATTTGCTAACTCTTACATCTTAATTCAACCCATTTCTAGTAATCTCTGTATCACCACAGGCTGTAGCTTACCAGCTAACATTCTGTCCAGCTCCAGCTGGGCTACATGGCTTCTCTCTGACTCCACCCTTATTTCTCCCAGCATTCAGCCTAGCTTTCCATGCCTAACTAAATTCTGCCCTGCTAGAAGGCCAAACAGTTTTCTTTATTAATCAATGGTAATCACAGCATACAGAGGGAAATTCCACATCATTTAGCCAGCATCAGGGGACAACAGAATGTTGTCTTTACCCCCACTCATCATAGAGCTCACTGTGTCCCTCATATACCCATTAGCAGCAGCAAGATTGGAGGCAATAGCCTTGCTCTCTGCCCTTCTGACACAAAGTTCAAATCTTTTCATAGCGAGCATGTTGGGGTCATCTGAGTTGTGCTCCTGAAAATGCGCGCCTGCTCTGGACATTTGCTGAGATGCCTGTGCAGTAAGAGAGCTCAATTCCTCATCCCCACTAAACTAACAAATTGATTGTCTGAGCTGTTTTACCTTAAAATCATACTTGATTTTGTCCAGAGATATCTCTAAATACTATTGCTTGCCAGTTACAATGTGGTACAGTTTAACAGAGCAGATGGAAAAAAAATAGAAGCTCAGTCCACTTAATGTTGTCTGTGCAGTGAGAAGAATAACTGCCCTATAATTAGGTTTTCCTAAGATAAAATTCTTAATAATGGTCGATTAGTTCAAATAGAATTTGTGAGATGGTATCTTTCTAAGAAGCACTTGTCCTTGCTCATGTGGTGATGAACATGAATGTAGCCTTAGTGATGGCAGTTACCTTACCAGGTCACAGTGTAGAGCAAATTACAAAGTATCAATGAAGGTTGTAACATTCATTTGAATTAACATTTAGTATTAGTGGTTTTGGCTGCTGCAGAAATGATACTTCTCCTTGGGTTTGAATTAATTTAAATATACTTTTCATTTTGATTTTATCCATGACTATTTTCAAACAATTTCTACATCTGGATACATGTCACATTTTCAAATATAGTATTTTATTATATGTTCACTTGCTATGTTTGTGTGTTTATGTATCAGTGTGGATGCAGTCCTTCATATCTGGAAGTCAGAGGACCACTTACTGGAGTCAAGCCTGGATATAGATGCCTTTTCCCACTAAGCTCTTTTCCTGGACCACATGCCACTCCTTAATAATATTTCCCCTGTCTTCATGAATCTTCATTTTGTGGGAATTTTGTATGTGGTTATTATTTACAAGTGGAATCCTTTTAGCAAATATAATTCTGGCATCCCCGAAATTCTGTAAGTTGAAACAAGAGCTTAAAAACAAGTCTCTCAAAAATCTTTTGTGTCTACAATATACATTTACTGTGTTCAATTCTACCTGGATTCCCATTGATCTTGCTAATGGAAATATGGACTCATTTATCTTCTTTATAAGTCTTAGACATAATCTATATTGTGACCTCACAGCCAGATCTATGGAGCTACTTGTATAGCAGTTCGTTTGGAGTTTATTTTCCTTTGTCGGTCAGGCCTGCTTTGCATAGGGACAACCGTGTGGTTCGGTGTAGACTGAGGTTGGAGCTTGGCTAGCAAGACTGTTGCCATTTGCCATTAAAACCTGCAGGTTGAATGTGACCACAGACAGCTTGCCTCTAACTAGCAGGTGCCCCTCACTTGCTGGGTAGGTTCTCTTTTCACTGACCAGCTGCTGCTTACCAAATTTACTGTATGTTCTATGTCGCTTCTTCTGCATGACTGCAGTTGTCATTGATATGAATTTTAAAGTAAATTTTAAATATATCTGTATTCTATATAATATTTGCATATTATATAAACTGTATGTGATAGCTGTATAATATCCACATAAATCTAACATAAAGCTGTTATAAAATTCTTCAAGTTAGCAATCAGCATCACAGTGTAAATGTCTCCATGCCTCAGTGATATCTCACCCATGTGAACTTGAGCTTCCATTGGCCCTTGCATCCTTTGTTAAATACATGTCTTGGCACTCATTGTTCTGTGATATAAATATGTCTTCACTTTCTTATGTGGGATTTCTGATTACTCTCTGTACATATACAAAAACATATGCAGTTTGTAAATATAGGTGAATTCAATGCTTGTTGAAAATCTACTTTGTCACAAGTTAAAATGCATTAGCAATAACTTAAATTGATTTTACACCAGTGTCAGAATGCCAAGTTATACCATTAGTACATGCAGACGTCCGTGAAATACACAGAATGTAGAGAAGAGGCTAGGCGTCTGGAGAGAAGGATCAGCGGTTAAGAAATTGGCTATTCTTTTTTTTAACATTTTTTCTTTTTTCTTTCTTTATTTATTTATTAAAGATTTCTGTCTCTTCCCCCCAGCTGCCTCCCCTTTCCCTCCCCCTTCCCCTATCAAGTCCCCCTCCCTTTTCAGTCCAAAGAGCAATCAGGGTTCCCTGCCCTGTGGGAAGTCCGAGGACCACCCACCTCCATCCAGGTCTAGTAAGGTGAGCATCCAAACTGCCTAGGCTCCCACAAAACAAATAGGTGCAGTAGGATCAAAAACCTATTGGCATTGTTCTTGAGGTCTCAGTAGTCCTCATTGTCCGCTATGTTCAGCGAGACCGGTTTTAACCCAGGCTTTTTCAGACCCAGGCCAGCTGGCCTTGGTGAGTTCCCGATAGAACATCCCCATTGTCTCAGTGTGTGGGTGCCCCCCTTGCAGTCCTGAGTTCCTTGCTTGTGCTCTCTCTACTTCTGCTCCTGATTTGGACCTTGAGATTTCAGTCAGTGGGAAGTACTCTACAACACATGGGCACAGGAGACCACTTCCTACGTATAACCCCAGCAGCACAGACAGTAAGCGCCTCATTGAATAAATGGGACCTACTGAGACTGAGAAGCTTCTGTAAAGCAAAGGACACTGTTGCTAAGATAGAAAGGCAACCCACTGACTGGGAGAAGATCTTCACCAACCCCGCAACTGACAAAGGTCTGATCTCCAAAATATATAAAGAACTCGAGAAACTAGACCGTAAAAGGCTAATCAACCCAATTATAAAATGGGGCACTGAGCTGAACAGAGATCTCTCAACAGAAGTAGTTCAAATGGCCAAAAGACACCTAAGGTCATGCTCAACTTCCTTAGCTATCAGGGAAATGCAAATCAAGACAACTTTAAGATACCATCTTACACCTGTCAGAATGGCGAAAATCAAAAACACCAATGAAAGCCTTTGCTGGAGAAGTTGTCGAGAAAGGGGTACACTCATCCATTGCTGGTGGGAATGCAAACTTGTGCAACCACTCTGGAAAGCAGTGTGGAGGTTTCTCAGGAAATTCGGGATCAACCTACCCATGGACCCAGCAATACCACTCTTGGGAATATTCCCAAGAGAGGCCTTATCATACATCAAAAGTATATGCTCTACTATGTTTATAGCAGCATTGTTTGTAATAGCCAGAACCTGGAAACAACCTAGATGCCCTTCAATTGAAGAATGGATGAAGAAATTGGCTATTCTTGAAGAAGACCCACCTTCATTTCCCAGCGCCTACGTGGTAGTTCACCACCTTTCTGTAACTCCAGCTTTAGTGGTCTGATGCCATCCTCTGTCTTCTGTGGGCACTGTCTGTGTGTGGTATAAATATATACCTATGTACATGCAGGCAAAACACATTCACATGGAATCAAAATTAGTCTCCCAGAAAATAAATGCAAGATAATTATCAAGCATAAAGGAAAGGAATGTCTGGATTGTAAATTCTATTAGCAGTTATCTTGTGGCTGTATTTGATTATATATCCAAATAACTATGCATATTCTTATAAAATTCTCCTGGATCGGTGAATAAATGAGACCCTCACTGATTCACAGTAAAGCCTGGGAGTTATGGCTTCTTTCTAAAGCCTTGTTGATTTTTAGTTAAAATACTTATCAAAATTCTTGCTCTAAAGCAAATGTGGACTATTGTATAAAGTGAATGCTGGCATAAAAGTATATATATATATATATCCATATATATTCACAGTACCAGTTGCTAGGAGATAAGGGGATATATGTTTCAATTTATGCAAAACCAATTAAGGGCAGAAATAATTAAATTCATTTTTATAACAAGTGGAGGAGAAAGAGGGTTGCTAAGTTTTATAAAATGAAAAATTAACAGATCACTTCAGATTGTGAAAATGTTGCATGGGCTGGTGGAGGAGACAGAATTTAGTATTTCACTATGTTCTGGAAGAATATAATGTGAATGTTATTCTGTAAAACATGTGACTGTATAGCCACTGCATTGTCGTTGATGGTGGTAGGGGCGGGGTGGTGGTGGTAGTGAGTAGGTATGTGTGTTTGTGTGTGTGTGTGTGTATGTGTTGTGCAGTAGTGGTAATTCAGGATATTTTTGAATCATAAGCAGGAAACCATGCAACATTAATTTATTGTAAGAATATGTTGTTTGACATGTCTGAAATTTCACTGTTGTGGGCTTCAGGCTCTATAATCAGGACTCTAATAACTGTTCTATAATTGACTAAAGGCTGCCCCTTACTAAGAGGTGGTTTGAACCTAGGCCCAGTCCCCTTGCTGTAAAGCAGAGCCTACCTCAGTCCTGGTTCTCCCATGCCGAAATACATCAGCCAAAGGAAGAGACCCTCTGCTTCTAGATTGTCAAACAAACGAACAAAAAAAACTCAGCACTGCTGTCACTTTCCTTTCTTAGCTTCATCGCCACCCGATTTGTTCACAAGTTCAACTGTATGACTTACTTGGATATCTACCCTTCAAAACACCAGTGTTCAGATCAAGCCAATTCGATGCGAAAGTCAAGGCTGTTCCCAGTGAGCTAGAGCAGGAGTCAATGCTGGAGAAATTCAGTCTGGTGTTGAGAAGAGGGTGGAGTAGGATGCTTGGAACAAAGAAAGGACCATATTGTGCCAGCCGGAGGATACTCTTCCAGTTGGCTCTTTCATGAGAAGACCCATTACTGACTTCTTAATGAAAACATACTTTTAGGAATCTTTATTTAGCCTGAAAACCAAAATGAGGAGTAAGATAGCAGGGATGGCAAACGGGGCAAGGAAAACGAGAGTAAAATGAAGACAGAGGTTTAGGTTCCTGTCCCTCAAACACTACCCGGCTGTTACGTGATCCATGCAATTCACCCCACAGTGAGACATGGAAGCCAAGCCACACAGAGGAAGGGCTCTTTGACTCTTCCGCATGTTCACAGACAGCCCTTCCATCTGACAAGGAGCTTTGTCATCATTTGACTGTTTTGTTCCTCTGGATCCTTCCATTCCATGCTAGCAACACTTGAAGTTCATAGGAAATGACATCTTAATAAACTACTTTAACGATCATTCTATATGAAAATGCCTGTTTTCCCCCTCCTGCTGCCATTTCTAATCCAAGATGTCTAGCCAAAGATAGCTAACCTGTTGATCAGTGTTGAGGAGGAGCCTGGACAGCCAGCCAGGAAATTAAAAGCAACAGTGGAATGCAGTGTCTTAGAGTCTTGTTAACCAGATCCACATAAGATGAAAATAGGAAACGCAGGGCCTGTTGCTCCATTTCACTTTGCATTTCAAAACCAAAATAGATTATAAGGTTAAAATCCTTTTTTATCACTTTATATGTAATGAAGCCATCAGCTGGACCCTATGGACCATAAAGAAGAAAGAAGAAGGAGAAGGGGAAGGGGATAAGAGAAGGGGAAAAGAAAAGAAAAAAGAACAAGGAAAATTAGTTGATATAGATATTTTGCAGTATACAAAATGTAAATGTTTGAAGCCTTCAAGTATTCCTCACATAAACATGGGGACTTCAGATGCAGCTGAGTGTTTTTGTGTTCAGACACAATCTTGAGGAAGACCTGTAAAAATGCATCCTAAGATATATAAGTGTGTATGGAGTGTTAGACATGAACATTCCATCGGGGGAACGAGGATGGGCAGATGGGCAGAAAAGAGCTCAGTCCCACCTGCAGTTTCAATATCCCCTCACCATTCGCAGGCTCAGTGTTCCTTTGTACAGCACCCTGAAGTTGATTTCAGTCCCAAAGCAGAATTGAACTACTTTCTTCCGTTTTAATAACGTCTACCCAGTTCCTTATGCCCCAGACTGCGTTGCTATGAAGAGAACATGGTGCTGGAATTGGAAGGCTGTGAGCAAGCTGAGCTTAGCTACAAGCTATGTGAGAATGTTTGTATGATGTGTGTTATGAACCCCTGGGTCTCTTTCTCTAGTTGTACATAGACTCATTGGGAGTGGGCCAGTAAGAAACCAAGGCAGTATGTGTTGGCTAACTGTAAAATCCACATAACTTTAGGACATTGCTTTTTAAGCAGAAACATTTCAGTTTTAAGATGACTTTCTTAAAGCTTGCTATAAACATTTGTAGCATTGTACACATTATATTAAAGTTCACGATATAAAAATATAAATTATTAGTGTACCACAAGCATCATTTGTGTGACATGTCATAACATTTTCTTTCATTAAAAATACTTTTCTCAGTGCTAAAGTGAAGTGCTGACTAATTTGCCCTGATTTTAAGCTTTTATTTAAGGTGGTATGACAATACTTAATTAGCGAACTTAAGTGGTGTGTTACTTTTAAATTTAATCATCAGAGTACCTGTATATAAATGCATATGCATACACAGGCGCACCAACAATTCGGTTGGTTTCCAAACCACTCTTGTCTCATAATAAGCATTAGAAATAAAGTTGTTTTTCAAGTTAATGATTTTTTTGACATGGCACAATTGATGTAATTGCAATTATGTTTTATATTGAATGGAAAATATGATCATTTTTAATTTAGAAATCAACATTTGTTAAAAGTAGTAATCCACATTAAAACATTTAATTCATGCACATTTAATTTTCAAAACATTGCTTCAGGGAAAGGTTTGACATTTACTTACAGTTATAAGATTGATTTTTCAGGATTAAACTGAAAATGTTAATTTGCTATAGCAAATCCTTGATAAAAAAATATGAACACCATCCAAAACTTCATATCCATCTTTAATGAGAGCCTTTCTTTGTCAAAGTCAGTGCCATAGTTATACTTAATTACTCTTTAGGCTTATGTCATAATCGTGACAATTTAGCTGAAATTAACACGATTGCTCGGATGGCAACATTAGTAAACGCTCCGGAAGCATACTTAACACTATGGAAAACTGGCGCTGTAGACACAGGAACTGGGTTGTCTAATATATTAAGCAAGATGAGCTAGATGTGGCAGCCCACACCTGGAATCCTGTGTGTGGGAGGTAGAGGCAAGAGGATCAGGAGTTCCTGTCCATCCTTGCCTGCACAGTGAGTTCTAGGGTCGCTTGGCTACTAGTGGGCCTCTCTCAAAATGACTGAAACCCAAAATATATTAAGAAATATAAAATACAAGGCAGGGGGATGAATGGTATCTTAGGTGTAACTCCTTATATTTAAAATACCAAGTTGGTGAGGGGTCAAGGTTTCATTGTTGTGTAGAATGTAAGGTATCGTCAGCTTTAATATTTTTGTTTAGGCTCTGACAATTTCCTTGGCTTGTTTTCTAAATGATTGAGGCCAATATGTACATTTGGCAATGCAGCTTCCGATATATTCTTCAACTGAAGGCAGTGCAAGTCTTCCCTCCAATTACAGTATTGTTTTGGCTGCAAATCATTGACCACTCCATGCTTTCTACCCAGTGAGTGATTGTTCTTCCTCCTGTTCGCTTGGCAAGAGATTATATTTACAGTTGCTTCCCGGTTCCACCTAACTAAACTGTGGGAATTCTATAAACCGGAACTCATCCCTGTGTCCTAGTAGAGAACAGAGCTTTAGGTGCTTTGAACGGCTGGTGATTTAACACTGTTTGGGTCAATAGGGAAGTGACACTGGTTATCTGGAGTCCCGTGACTCAGTACCCTGATTCGGTGACTCTCTTTACACTGATGACATCCGAGTTTCTAAACTTGAGTTATTTTTCATTATCATCTGTGAGATTTATGCCTATTAGCGTCCGATCATGGCACATAAGACTGAGCTTGTGTAGTAAATCTTGACCATGTGTCTGTATGTTTAAAGGGGCGTCTGAGCCTCTCCATTCTGAGTGAAGGGCGGGTACTCTTCTCTTCATTCCACTGCTTCATGTGATGTCCACATTCTGCTTTAGGATACTGGGCCTCAAGACTCTTTCAGAAATCATCCCCAATGCGCTGTCGTGGTATGTAAGGTTTAACACCGCTGATGGAATGGTGTGCTGGCATTAGCGAATACTCTTCTAGAATGTGATGTTTCAGGATCCCAAAAGGTGTTAATATAAGATAGCCATTATGAAAAACTAGTTAACGAGAGCATCCAAGTTCCCCATCAGTATCTGAGAAACCCACGCCTTTACACATTTCACAACCGTTTACAACGTAGGGTAATGCTCAGTGTATCTCTTCAGTGAATTACAGACCCAGAACCCTGGTCTCCATTCTTACGCCATTTACTTCATTTGGGGAGATCGGAACTCTAGTCCTCTTGCTTGTATGGAATGTTTTAACCATCAACCAACTCCGCGTGCCTCCGGTGCTCTGTTCTGGCTTTGAGCCTGTGCCGGACAAGTGTCTGCTGTGTCTCAGAGCTGTTTTCACAGTTGTTCATTCCCTCCTTGGTATGTCAGTGTCCTCTGATGGTCAAGGTCTACTTTGTAGTCTCTGGGCTCGCAAGGTTCTCAGTAACTCCAGACTTTTCAGATTGTACTGGCAAATGTTCTAGTTGGGCCCTATCTTTTAACTAGGCTGCAAGAGGAGGATGCAACCACAGCGTTGGCATCTCTGCGTGTAGAAGCTCTACCAACATGCTTCCTGCATCTTGTAAGTACTGAGCACCCCACGGAAGACTATCACTGTTCATATAAATTTTCCACTGAAATTTCACTGGTGTTTGGACACTAATGAAATGCATGATGGGATGAGTACCTCTATTGAATGAGCCACTTGACCCCAGCCAAGCCTTACCAACTTCCAAGGTTCAACTCTGGCACCTGAGGAAGACTCTCTTTCCACTTGCATTTCACTGACTAAATTTTAGCATCTCTGCCAGCATCTGCCTTCCTGCATTTCCACACCTGCATCTGGACTTGTCCTCTGTGTATAACGTAGTCAGCTTCCTCCCCGGCTACCTGGTCTACCTTCTAGATGAGGCTTCTGATGCTCTGCTCACCAGAAATCTGTGTAGCCTCAGCTTTGCCTCCCTTCTCTTTTGATAAGTCATCTGTCATTTTCTTTTCTTTTTTCCACTGACCTTTTATTATTTTTGTGAACTACTGAAATTCCTTCTCTGTAGAAAAGGGTCTTTTTTTTCCTCTTGTTCGACTTTTTTTTTGGGGGGGGGCCAGGCCACATGGAAGAAGCTTCTAGTTCATTCTGTTACTCAAAACTTAATCAATATTATTTTTTTTAAGATCTCCTTGTATTAGATTGACACAATATGGGTGATGGTGTTTGTGCTGAGTCATGTGGAGTGAAAGACTTGGGTGCCTTACCTGAAGATTGAAGTTGTCGCAGCTCTGAAAATCATAAGCTTCTTCATGTTTTCATGGCTAATCCTACGAGGCAAAACTCTCACCTACTTTGATGAACAGATATTTGGAATTATTTGTGTACCTTGTATAGTGTGAGTATTCATAATCTTGTCTCATAACTATCAACATAAGTTGCACCAAGTCTTCCCTAAGACCTTACCATGACTTTGGTAAAAAATCATACATTCATTTCCATACATCCAATAAGAATTGCACATGGAAACAACATGAAATTTCATTGATTTATATAGCAACATATAACAGGGTTATAAATGATGAAATTTTATAGTTAATATTCAGCTCAGAAATTGACTCAGCAGTTAAGAACATTAGTTGTTCTTCCAGAGAATCCAAATTCAACTCTAAGCACCCACATAGTGGGTCACAACCACCTGCAAGTCCAGTCCCCGGGGATCCAGTGCTCACTTATAGCTTCTGCAGATACCAGATACATATGTGATACACAGACATCAGTGTAGGATGAACACCCATACACAAGGAATAAAATAGCTCTTTAAAAAAATAACTGATTTTACTAAAATAGAAAGTGTTCATGATCAGGCATAGAGTAGTGTTACCATGGTTATGCAAATGCAGAAATTTGCTACATACGTCTAGGTCTTTGAGTGACTGCAATTTATATTTTTTTCAGTGTCTGTGTCTCTGGTAGAGAGTTGGAGAAAAACAGAGGCAGGTGCATCTGAGGTGGTCGACAGACCAGCTGGAAGAGAAAGATTTAGAATAGAAACCTTGTAGTTGTAACAGACTTCAAGTTCTGGCAGCCGTGAAAAATACCACAGAACAGGTGGCATGAAACTGTTTGAAGACCCAGGGCTACAGAAAAGCCCCGAGAGGAGCAGATTCCAAATGAAAGAATTCCCTGTGGGGAGCTGGGGCTAGTTTGAGTAATGATTGATCTCAGTTCAGATTTCGCTAGGTTGTAATTGCCTGTTTGTATCTCTGCACCCTATCTAGACCGTGAGCGTGGGCAGCCAGTCTGTCTGTGCTGCTGAGGGGGTAGGAGAGTGTGCACTCCTCAGACATCAGCTGGCAGCTGGTGGGTGTGTTCATTAGCTCTTCGGCAATATGTGAATGAAGTATGGCTCGCTAGGGTCCCGTGGCTTCAGATCTGCACGTCATGTTTTTAGTTTTTGAAGGTTAATGAGTGTGTCAGCATAGGGCCAAGGAAAGGAAGTGCTTTGTGCTTTTAGACATTGAAGAGGAAGCACTTTGGAGGGTGGGGTAGCATTTATTTTGACCTCACTGCTTATGACCTCCCATCCGAGCTCCCATATGTCATCGCAGTCAGGATATTCTATGTGGGATGCAACTTGCTGATGCACCGCTACTGTGACTGATAGACGCTTTCGCATGTTTGTTTGGTGCCGACATGGAACATAAGGGTGAGAACCACTGCCGGGAAGAGGTCCAATCTTAGTCAAACACATTAGTGAATGGGTGAGAGTGAGTCTGTGTGCTTAGAAATTGTAACAGCAAGGCCTGTTTAACTCTTTTTGGAGAGGAAAACCATGCATGAATTCCTTTTGGGCAGTTGGATCCTGAGGATGGTGTGGAGAGTGGTGGCGCATGTCCACTCCTATAGCTGAGCAGTGCACACTGGGAATGGTGTGGACAGTGGTGGTGCACACTGTGAATGATGTGGACGGTGGTGTATGTGCACTCGTATAGCTGAGCAGGTGCACACTGGGAATGGTGTGGACAGTGCTGGTGCACACTGGGAATGGTGTGGACAGTGCTGGTGCATACTGGGAATGGTGTGGACGGTGGTGTGTGTGCACTTCTATAGCTGAGCAGGTGCACACTGGGAATGGTGTGGACAGTGGTGGTGCACACTGGGAATGGTGTGGACGGTGGTGTGTGTCCACTTCTATAGCTGAGTGGGTGCACACTGGGAATGGTGTGGACAGTGCTGGTGCACACTGGGAATCGTGTGGACAGTGCAGTTGTGTGTCTACTCCTATAGCTGAGCAGTGCACACTGGGAATGGTGTGGACAGTGGTGGTGCACACTGGGAATCGTGAGGACAGTGCAGTTGTGTGTCTACTCCTATAGCTGAGTGGGTGCACACTGGGAATGGCGTGGACAGTGCTGGTGCACACTGGGAATGGTGTGGACAGTGCTGGTGCACACTGGGAATGGTGTGGACAGTGGTGGTGCATGTCCACTCCTATAGCTGAGCAGTGCACACTGGGAATGGTGTGGACAGTGCTGGTGCATACTGGGAATCGTGTGGACAGTGGTGTGTGTCCACTTCTATAGCTGAGCGGGTGCACACTGGGAATGGTGTGGACAGTGCTGGTGCACACTGGGAATGGTGTGGACAGTGCTGGTGCACACTGGGAATGGTGTGGACGGTGGTGTGTGTCCACTCCTATAGCTGAGTGGGTGCACACTGGGAATGGCGTGGACAGTGCTGGTGCCCACTGGGAATGGCTTGGACAGTGCTGGTGTGTGTCCACTCTTATAGCTGAGTGGGTGCACACTGGGAATGGTGTGGACAGTGCTGGTGCCCACTGGGAATGGCGTGGACAGTGGTGGTGCCTCTGCTACACCTGGTGAAGTAATCCTGAAAAGCATTGACGGAGGAGAAAGAAGGCTTGTGTACATTATTTTAAACATCTAAAGCCTGAGAAGTGCAAAGGACTTTGTGAGCAACAAAGCTTGGGAGGCAGATGGAAAACAGGAGGACTTAGAAAAACTGACTTTTCACTTGTCTAAGTGGGAAGACAACAGACAGAGTCTAACTGGATCCAGCAAATGGCCTTGATGTGGGTCTGCTGTCCAGAGACGAGGAAGTCGTGTCTCAAGTAACAGAAACAGAAAACGTTTTAAAATCTCTAACGCTAGTAGATGCTAAAGTTGAGGGCAGGATAGAATTGATTCTCAACAGAAAAACGTTTTGAATAATTAGTATTTAAATTTATGCACATACTATTACCCTAAGACAGAGTTTAAAAGGATAGACTATAAGTGTAGATGCTTATGTCTTAAATGCTTATTTTGTTATAAGTTAATGCATATTTATCCAGAGGTTGAGAACAAGAGAACAGCATAAAGAATATCACCCCTGGCCTGAGCACTTAAAGGTAACCACTATTTGCCCTGCCCTCCCCATTTTTCCCCAGTTACTTAATAACTGGGGAGAGAGGAATGACCATCTCTTTGTTTAGGATAAGATCTTAATGATAACCTTCAGCATCATGATGGCAGGTAATGCTTGTGCTCATGATGTTTGAGGTGCCCCTAAGTGTTTTATGAGCATATTTCCCAAACAACCATGTAGATAAGTGTATTCAGAACAGACATGTCCTTGGCAAGGGAGCCTAGAGACAAATCCAGACTGCTGGCTCACCTGAGATACACCACCAGACAAGAGAACACTCGAGAGTCAACACTGGAGAGGAGTCAGTGCGACAAACTAATGTCTGCCAAGATGTTGACAATTCTCTTCTACCTTATCCAATAGAGATTAATTTGAGAATAACTTTGAATGCCTTCAGGTTCTTTAGGAATTTAATTTATAATCAGAATAATGTTGATTTTAGTAATCAGCTCCTATTGTTACTTGTTTAAATTACTATAGGTGAAATGCATGGTTTTAAAATCTTTTTTTTAAAATGTTTGACAGTTTCATATATCTGTAAAGTGAGTAGAGAATTAATAAAGAGTGCTTTAGGGGGTCAAAGAGATTGCTCAGTGTGTGATGGTACAGTTCACACTTAGGCAGAGAAGAGTGAGACTACACCCTTATCAAGAGTAATTCTTCTTCATGAGATGTTACCTCTTCTCCTCATGTTAAAATTTGTTCACACCTTTAGTGTGGATATGTGAATGTTCATTTTATACTGTAGGATAAAATGCACCACAAATGAGCTTAGTTTATTCTTGAGGTAGTTCTAGTTTTTTTTTCCAAAGCAGCTCTTTTATTCTTTTGACATGCCTATGTGCATCTGTTTATTAATTAACACATTTTTCATTTTCTTGTGTGGGGGGTAAGTGGGGTGTGTAAGGGTGCAGTTGTTTGCTTAGACCAGACAGTGGTGGCATGCACCCTTAACCCCAGTAGCCACAGTAGTTGCTATAGAAACCGTGAGTTGCATGACTCTAATCCAAATGGTACATGCCTTTAATCCCAGCCCTAGAGAGGTTTATAAAACAGGAGACAGTTCTTAGTCTCAGTCTCATTCTGAAATTCTTGCAGGCAGGATCGCCATTTTCAGATTGAGGTAGAGGTAACAGCCAGTGACTGGCTCTGCTTTTCTGACCTGCAGGTTGAACCCCAATTTCTCTCTCTGAGTTTGTATTAATCACGCTTCATCTATCCCTTCATTCTCTTATTCAACCCTATCTCCCCTCCTCCTCCCCACTTGATCTTCCTGTTTTTGCCTCCCACCCTGCTACCTCTAGTCCACCCATAAAATCTATTGTATTTCCTCCTCCCAGGGAGATCCATGTTTCCTAACCTTTTAGGGTCTATGGATTGTAGGCTGTTTATAATTTAATGACTGATGTTCACATATAAGTCAATGGATAAGTTTGGTCTATTTTAATACTAGCATTTGTATAGTAAACATCCAAGTTTTTCCTGCACAGCACAGCATAGCCAAGTGCCTATAAGCAGATGCCAAAGGAAAACACATTTGATTGCTGCCCATGGAGTCCCGATCATACACCTGAAGGGTGCCAATCAAGGCTGCATTATGCAAATGGACACTGTAATTGTGGGATTATCCTCACCTTGGCTTTGCCCTTTTCGTCCCTTCTCAGTCAGGCTGGTGACTACCGAGGAAGAGCCCTTTGTGTTGTTGTCCTTTACTTGCACAGCAGCTGCGCTGCCAGTCTGATGCTGTGCCCTTGGGAAATGGAGCCGTCCCTGTTCCTCCCCCCAGGTGATGAAGAATTTTGTCATTAATACATTTGTTCTATACTGGCTCGGGAAAATAAAACCACTGTGTGTGCTTACACAGAAGCACCAGGCTTAACTGGTACCTGTCGGCTAACAAGACATTCTGCCAGCGTGCTATTTAGCACGAGGAGCAACATCAACAAATGAATGTGTTCGTTTGGGGAGAGACGATTGTAAAAGATAATTATGGAAGAAAGGCCCAAATGTGTCTCAGGCTCGTATTATTGCTGTAGGAGATGAGATCCTTGAATCCGCTCTTTCTTTGTCACAGGTGGATGTAAAGAGCATCCTCGGGAACAGTCAAGCAACGCTGTCTGCGCCTCCTCATTAGAAGTCTTCACACTGTGGATTGTTAGCTGCCGTGTTTACTGAAAGGAGGAGAGGGGAATTGTACAGTGTTTACGTGGGTGAATAAATAAGACTTGTTAAGCTTCCGCTGCTTTGGCTTTGGCCTTCAGATGTGTGTGTGTGTGTGTGTGTGTATAATACAAATACACCCAATTTGGAGAGTGTTCAAGATTCCAAATATTCAAAATATACAGAGGTGCTAATATTTTACTTAAATTAGAGCCATCTTTGCCTAGTTATTTCAATTGGCTGTTTTTTTAAATCAATCACTATTTCACATTTTGAGGAGCCTAATGAAAGTCACATTACAAAAGCTTCATTGGTGGCGTGAAGTATAACCTGCTCCCCACTGACACTTGTTATCCAGACACAGAATGGGACGCAGCAAATGTCTTACCTTTGGAGGAATAAATTAGAGGTTTTATGTTGACCTGTTTCTCCTTATTAGTAGTGCTAATTTCTGACTCAGAGGCTTATAGATACCCTTCGAATGCATCCCATAATATACCCTTCGAATGCATCCCATAATTCTGTGATTACAGTGCTGAGGACATTACATTTGTAAGAGGTTTGAAGGAGATATCTCCCAACATTTATGCATTGGAACACATTAACTCACATATGTAATTGCTAAGAGTAGCCAGTATCAGCCGGTAGCCTGATATCTTTCAGCCTCAGTGAGAAAAGCGCCCTTGCCTCTAATTGATCGCAGAATTAGCCTAAATAAGGACCAAAAACAAACAAACAAACAAACTAATACTGTGTCTTAATCCATGAAGATCTACATTCCAATGAAACAATACTTACTCAAATCTATGATACGGCAGCATTTAACCCTACTCATCTTATTTTATCGTCTTACTGACCCATTCAGCTGATATTGCCACTTGAAGTTTGAAAGAAACTGTACATGCATCTGAGAAGCATTCATTCAGAAGATATAAAGCCATGGATAGTCGCTCTTGGAAACCCACGGTTCTGAATGACAGGCTCTGTAATTTGACTAAAGTTGGCACGTAAGAAAGTGAACGTTGTTTTTCTTTATTTTATCACAGAATCTAGCACTGCTGTTAGTGTTTTGTGTGAGAGAATAAAGCAAGGAATGTTTTCAACCTCCTGTCTCTGTAGAGGATACCTTGACTGGCATATAAATAGTATCTGTTGCTCCCCACACTATCAGGACGCCATTCCTTATCTTTATAGATATTGCTAGCCCCTATAAACATCATATGCCCATTCTGTAGCCAAGAGGATATCTGGACAGACAAAGGTGAACATTCACAGCATTGTAGAAATGTATAATATGTTTCATTAAATCTTTCAAAATATGCACATGTTGCCTCAGAGGAAGCAAATATATTGCAGATAAAGCAATAAATCAGATTAATGTAGGAGAAGTCTTAATAGATGGCATAGGAGACAATTGTTTGGAAAATACACTCGTGTTTTCAAGTGTGCGTGACCCAATAAAAGTTAAGAGATTGAATAATCTTTGACACCATAGAACAGAAATAATAAATAGAGTAGCCAGTAAGGAACCAGAAACTTCACTATAACACACAGAAGAGGAAAACAGTAAATAAAAATAGCTTATGAAAATGACACAGAATTTCCATCGGAACGTGACACAGAAACGAAAATGACGGCAGTGGAGGTGAGAGTAAGGCATGGCACAGCTAGAGGCGGCGGGGAGACTCGATTCCGGGGAAACTGAATAGATGACAGCTGGGAGGCGTGCTCCGCCAAGACCTGGAATCTCACAGGTGTGCTGTTTCCCAAAGGGAAAGAACACGTCATGATTGAAATAACCACATAGTGTATACACAGCAGAAAGAGAAATTGAGTTCTCTGAGATAACTTTAGAGAACTTAAAAATAAGGCCAAAAAGCAATTTAAAGCAGACTACTTTTCAGTTTTCAGTTGTGGATATGAAGTATTGCTAGATATTAATTGGAAATGGCACAATATGCAAAGCAGTATTTTAGTTTTCTTGTAGGTAGGGATTGCATATACGTATATGCATCATGCGTCAAAGCATAATTTTGCATATCACTAAATATATATGCATATTAGTAATAACATGTAAGTTTTCTGTGTGTCCTCATGTTGGGCAGAGATAAATCGATGTAGTGAAAGAGAACCCTTCACCTCAGTGACTCTCTAACGCTTCAGAAGCGCTCTTATTCTTGAGTGGAGGGTGGAGTTGTTGCTGTGGAAACACGTGAATGGTGATATTAGTTATCCAGGCAATTTTATAATGATGCCATTCATGAAGTAAGAAATAGGGCATCCAATGATATACTTAAAAAGTCCCAAGTTTATATCAGAAGTATGTCAAGATATTAATGCTTGTCAGTAATTCACAGTCCCCACATGGAAATTCTCTTTGCACCCAAAGAGACTTGTTAATGGCCCTAGACAAACAACAACGTGGACTTCTTTCTCCTGGTCTCTTAAAGTGTACTATGACTCACTTGAGATACCCATTTTCTGTGAAAAACTTCTCACTCATAGTAGCCTCTATATGAAGTGATTGGTAGTGAATCCGCCAACAATTAATTAAGCATGTGGTTTATAAAAGTAGTAATCGTGTTTTTTTTTAATTCAGAAGTATTTGGGGAATAACCTGTAGCATTTGTCTTTGTACTTAAATGCTGTGTATATACTGTGTGCTTTGAAGGCAAGGTAGCATCTTACACTCATATGTGATTTCTTGAATGACAGAATGAAGTGAATCCCTCTTTTACCCCAAACCCCCTCTTGTCTCATCCTCTGTGGTTCCTTGGAACCTGTGTGCCCCAGCATACTTCTAGCTGATACAGTAAGTAGTTTTCAGTATTGGTAGCAAATCATTCCTATTAATAATAATGATTAAAATCATAAGCTCTTCTGTTTAAGAAACAGCTACAAAATGGAGCTCATGTGTTTTTAAAGTTTAAGCATACTAATTATTTTGAAACTGAGCCTGGTTTCTTGGGGAAGCCTTGCGTGTCTCCCACTGAAGTAATCACCTTGAAATGAGTGATGATAATCCTTGTGTGTACAGTGCTACGTTCCTTGGGGAACAATGATGAAGATAAAATAGAGCGAAAGCTCACACTTGGCTTTGAACGCTCTTATTAATGTTTAATGAGAAAGCTAGCTTTTAGTCGTTTAAAAATATGTTTGTTTTAAAAAGTCTCGTTTCAAAGTTTGGATTAACACCTTTGGAAAATATAAGCTAAAAAGTAAATATGTCAATGGATTGCATAGTTATATCTGCCATAAATCATTCTCCTTCGCACCCTAGCAAACCTGCCCACTCAGTACTTACCACCAGAGTAATATATATCAAAGTTATTTCCAGTAAAATAGTTTATTAAATGCATATAGCAGTAAATTAATATCTTTGTTTGAAGAAACAGAAGTTATTAAAATATTTTATTTCCTTCATTTTGCTAGAAATGTGTATCATAAATTTTTTCTACCTGACAAACATATATACCTACTCAGTGGTTATCACAAGAGTAATATATACCAAAATAACTTCCACAAAAAATAAAATAGTTTATGAAATGCATAAAACAGTAAATTCGTATCTTTGAAGAAATGCAAGTTATTTAAATACTTTCTCTCCTTACTTTTTCTCAGAGCCTCAAAAATCTTTTTTTTTTGTTTGTCTTTTTTTGTTGTTGTTGTTGTTTGTTTTAGAAGAAGTGTCACAGAATCAAGCATAAATTGTTCCAAGACTTCATCCTTGCCCAGGAGCCAGGGAAGGCTGAACATCTGCTGGGTTTCATTAAAAAGAAATGTGTCTGTTTAAATGTGTTCTCCACTTCAAAATCATTCCTTAAAATCTTGCACAGTAGGGGACCACAGAGATCGTTGAGTGTTTAAGAGACTTGCAGGTCTTACAGAGGACCTGAGTTTAGTTCTCCATGCTCCCGATTGCCTATATAACACAACTTCCAGGGGATCCCATGCTGTCTTGCCTCCTCCGAGGCCTGCACTCGTGGACTGCACAGAAACTCATGTAGGCACATGCAATTATTACTTATACATAAACACATAGAAGTCCTAAAACATATACTAAAATATCACATTATTCTGGATAAAACAGTTATTTTAATCTATACCTATGCCATTTAAATCTGCATATGGAGTCCTTTTTACCTACATTTCTTGGTGATAATCTAATTAGTGTACGTATTTAAGGTGCATTGTTTAATGAGAACACTGAAATATAAACATGTTTATTTTTAATTGACCACATGAATATAATGTATTTCATAATTCATATGACCTGTTAATGTTCCCTTCAGACACTTTCGTTGTTCAGGTTCCAAAACACTTAGTATGTTAAGTGTTTACAAATAAACAATTTGAGGCTAACTTCCTCAAAGACAGATTAGCAAGGAAGATGACCTTTTGAAGAACCAGGAACCGACTTCAGCTGTCTCACATTCAGAGGGAGCGTTCACTCTCATGAATGCAATTGTCCGCTCCCTCCCCTAAGTTTGTAGATTGAACTCATGATCACCCATCATGTAAACTACACAGGGCAACCACGTTCTGTGTATCATACTGCTTAATATGTAAAATGTTTAATGTACATTTTAATACAAAATTATTGAACAAATTATTTTCTATTAAGTATTACTTCAGACTGTGTCTTTGAAATAACGGGTGATTATAATTGTGTAAATTCTCTATTTTTTTGTAAAAAGAACCATTACTTAGGTGATAATTTGACACAGATTTTTGTGCATATTTAGTAGTTATCACAAGAGTAACTAGACTAATGTGTAAGAAAATAACTTCGACTAAGGATTACATACAACATATTAATGTAGTTAGTATCTTGGTTGAAAGAAACACAAGTCATTAAAACGTTTTTTGCCTTCATTTATTCTTATTGCTGCATTTAGCCTGTGTCCAAAGTTGAGTTGTAGAAAAAAACTGTATATAAACATACATTAAAACATTGTGTCCTTTCATCTTCACTGAGGGGGAGAGGAAACTTGTATCTGTCTTTGTTGTGTTACCTTTGTTATTTCTTATTGTGTTATCTGTCTATATTAAACCTTCAAAGCTGTGGTGTCAATTAACAACATTGAAATGTATAGTAGGAAGAAAACAATTAAAATTTAAATCCTAAGTCACACAATCTTAAATTTCTTGAATTTTAGCAAATGCTTACTACTGAGCATATTTGAAAGCAGTTTATTATTTTCATAATTGTGCCTCTGAAAATTTTTCACTTAAAATATGATTAAAGGAAGTTATATTTAAATTATTAAAGTAACTAGTAAGGAAGCTCCGTGTTTAGAGATGAGTTATTTGTGGATAATAGTGTAGTGTGGAAAATTTTATTTTGGGGTGGTTGTTTATATATGTTTATATAAACAACACACACATATGTGTGTGTGTAACATATATAGAGTTTTCGGTTTATCTGCCATGCTGGGGATACTAGTGAATCCTAAGTCAGGGGATACCTTTAAAGCATAGGAAAGGTTAATTTATTTTATTCCTGTCCAGTTTGGAAGGTCCAGCCCGGGCTCAGGACAGTCCCCCGCCTCTGTGGAGATTCAGGCCAGAGCAGAGGTACGAAGATTAGAAGAACACTGTGTCCCCTGCTGTCCAGGGTCCAGCCAGGCCATTCACACAAAAGTGATCAGTGAGCATTCGCTTGCAATGATGGAGGTGGCTTTTAAGGGACTTTCTCCATTGGTCATCGAAAGAATTTAATTTTAGAAGGAAGTCTTTTTTTTTTTCAGTTAAATTCCCTATTTTAATATATTTCATGATTCCTTTCTGGCTTATTTGCCTGTTTATTGCAGTTAGTGTTTGGGAGTGTTCTCTAAAGCTCTCACTGCTGGGCTGCATCCAACACATAGATTTTACTCTGTCGTATTCTTCAATAGTTTGGCCCTTAGGTTTTACCAACAGAGGCAGCTTTAACTGTGGTCCTTTCATAAAAATATTTTATTCATTTGACACACCAACCACAATTCCCCTCCCTCCACTCCTCCCACTTCCTCCCACCTTCCCACAACCCACCCACCCACCCATGAACTCCTCAGAAAAGGTAAGACGTCTTATTATAGGGAATCAACAAAGCCTGGCACATTAAGTTCTGGCAGGACCAGATTCCTTCCTCTTGCATCAAGGCTGAGCAAGGAATCACACCATAGGACTTTTTGGAACTCTGGTCCTTTTTATGTAGCTTCTGATGATTTTTCTTGTTGTTAGACTTCAACAATATTAAGCATTCTTGTCTATTGTTTGTTCCAAAAACAAGAAAATGGTTTGTGTAGATAGATGCTTGTTTTGATTTTTATGCAGATTGTTCTCTTTTATTGAAAATAGATTTTTTTCTCATACAATAATCTCTGATTACAGTGCTCCCTCCCTCTATTCTTCTCAGTTCTTTCCCACCTCCCCTCCCCTCCAGATCCACTTCCTGTCTCTCTGTAGAAAAGAACAGGCTTCTAAGAGATAACAGTGAAACATAACAAAATGAAGTATAAGATAAATAAACAAAAAGTTACAAAAAAAAAAAACAGAAAACATCACATCAAAGATGGACAAGGCAAACCAACAGAAGACTTTGTTCTCTTGGTGTCCTCCATCCCCTCTGGCTCTTAGACTCTTTCTGCTTCCTCTTCAGCAGGGCTCCCTGAGCTCTGATGGGAGGGATTTGATGGTGACATTCCATTTAGAGCTGAGTGTTCCAAGGTCTCTCTTCCCTCTGTGACTCTGTCTCTGTCTGTCTCTGTGTGTGTCCCCTCTATGTGTGTGTGTGTGGTTCATGTATGTGTAATGTTTAGCTCCAAGTATCTGTATTTCCTTCCATATGCTGCAGGAGGAAACTTTTCTGATGAGACACTGATCTATGAGTATAGCACAATGTCATTATGAATCAGTTTATCACTTTTTTTTGCTGTTGTTAACCACTGAGCCAACTCTCTAGCCCCCACTGAGTGTTTTCAGAAAATGGCTGTCATCAAACAACTGAAATTATAAGAAGCCAAACAGCATAGAAGGGAGATTGCTGTCTGCAGAAGACCAGGGATGACTTTTAAAGGAAATGACACTTTGTGGAAGCCTAGGCTGTTTGAATTTGGATGCTTACTAGACCTGGAAGGAGGTGGGAGGTCCTTGGACTTCCCACAGGGCAGGGAACCCTGACTGCTCTTTGGGCTGATGAGGGAGTGGGACTTGATTGGGGGAGGGGGAGGGAAATGGGAGGCGGTGCCTGGGAGGAGGCAGAAATCTTTAATAAATAAATAAATAAATAGCACTTACTACTTTTTTAGAGGGCCTGGGTTCAATTTTCAACATACTGATAGCAGTTTATAATCCTTCTTAACTCCACTTCTAGGGGATCCCGTGTCCTCTTTTGACCTTGCATGTATAGCACACATACATACACATGAAACATTATAAAGTAATTTTAAAAAATTAAAATCACTACTCAGTGGGGGAACTGGGGAGATGGATCATTGGTGAAGAATATGTGCTGTTCTTCCAGAGGACCTGTGTTCTATTCTTAGTACTTGCTTGACAGTGTACACCAGTGTCTGTAATTCCAGGTCCAGCTAATCCAATGCTCTCTTTAAAAATGAAAAATGCTCAAAGGGAAATTCCAGCAATAAAAATTAAAGTTTCAAGTAACTTTTATGTATATCGCTAAAATTGTTCCATCTTATTGTTGATTGTTTGCTATGTTTAATTTATAATTTAAAGTTTATCATAGGTTTGCGTGTACAGATGAAAACAGTATAGGTGGAGTTTGATACCAGCCACAGTTTCACCATCCCCTGATGGGTCTTGGAAAGTGTGCTCTGTGGGTAACAGGATTGTATGTAGGTAGATACCTGTCATTCATTGTGTCTACTTCCTCCCCTGGGTGGGCATTAAGGTTTACGACAGAATTGATAGCACCTAGGAGACACCCAGAATGGTATCTTACAGAATGCGACCATGCAAATTTAGTTTCAAAATTGAGTGAGTTGATAAGTTTTCATTATCCCTGAAGAGTATTGTGCTTCGTTCTTCCAAATTTCATAATGTTTTGATGAGGATAAATCAACATATAGGAGGAAATGTGAGATTTGTAAGTATGAGCACAGTGGTTTTTGAAAGGGAATATTGTTGCGTTAAATTTCTACAGGGATAATAACATGAGTTATTGAATCAAGCCTACTAATCATTAATACAAGTAATGATTTGAACCATTGTGAATACATGAAGTCATCCAAGTGTCTGCCAAAAGAGGTAGACACAGTTAAGTGGGTAAAAACCCATCCCACTGGGTCCTAAACTTTCATTTCATAACCTGTCCATTACTTATTTGATGGAAGTTTGATTCGGTCAGTGATTACTGTTGGTAATTCTGGTTTCCTTCAGACCAAAAGTTCTCATCTTTTGGTTCTGTTGAAAACAGTCCTTGTGGACAAAGATGTTAAAGTATGCTTTCAAGTTGCAAATGAATTCTAAGTGCTTAATATCCCAAACAGAGTTTAATCCACAGACAACACAGCAATCCTAAGAGAGAAACACAAAGGCACACAGCAAGACTCTTGTGCCCAGGCCTGCACTCATTGATCTAAGGCTGCTCTGATCTCTTAGGCTGTAACATCCATGCCTGCAGTTCAGCTCCTAATTACATAGTTTCTCAGTCAGTAACAATCGTTTCTCAGATTCACTATCTCATTTTTCCCCATAAGATTAGCTCAGTTTCTAAATTTTCTACAAAACAAAAGATAAAATATGAATATCTGTAAAACTTGAGAATACCACTGCCACATTGGCTCCTTCCTGGGAAAGACAATAACATGAGAAGCTGGCTTGTGAATAATGAATGCTAGGTTTAGTGCTTGGCGTGGTTCACAGTAAATATTGCTTTCTGTATGATTGGCAGGGGCACTGGTGTAAAGGAATTGGATGATCATGTTACTATGTGCCAGCAATAGTATAGAAAACATAAAATCATGTATGGTACCTTATACTAGTTCTTACTAGTAATTTACTATTTGACTTAGCCATATGCCATGTGTATACAGGTGAGACTGATACTGATTCTCAGAAAATTTCCTCATGATAAAATATTGAAGAATAAGCCTATTAAAAGTAAGCATTGACCAGAAATTATTTCTGTGGGTGTATTAAATCTGTAGTATTGGCTGATCCATTGAATACAGTTCAGGTTTATTAGGGTTTTCTTTCAAAACATGGTAAGTGGGTGGCCTAGGACGATGGAAAGTTTCTTCCTGTTCTAGAGGCCAGAAATTGAAGGTCAAGGTGTCAGCTGAGCTGACTTCTCTCCAGCTGCTTGGGGATCTGACTCAGGCCTGGCTCTTAGGTTCTGACCTAATGGAAACAATCCCCACGCCTAGGTGACCAGTTCCAAGTGACCTTTTGTCATGTTCAAAGGTTATATAAAATTGGAGTTTGCACTACTCCACTGTGAATTTTTTTAGAGAATTACATACATCAAAACTTTCAGATATAATCACATCCTGTTTAATTGGGGGTTAGGATGCTAGCACCAGAATTTAAGGGTGAGGCCAGTTTAAGATAACGAATAGAATATTGAAAACTAAGACAGGAGTCACGGATGAGTGAGGAACTTTAGAATGAGCAACAAGAAAAGTATACGAAACATCAGAAACAGAAAACTGGGATGATCAGTTCAGTGATATCGGAGACTAGGTTCCAGGCAGATTGACCTTGGAGGGCTCATGTGGAGTGTCCTGTGAATCAGCATATATGATAAACCATACACATTTACTTGATTACATTTTCTATTAACAACTCAATTTCTCTCTGTGGGGAAAATGGCAGACCTGATTTCAGTGACCTAAAGCATTTATAACTTGCACTGACATGTATCACTACTAAGTCACTGTGTTCAGTTCTTGTTTGGCAAATGTGAGCATTTTACTCCTTCATAAATATAGCTTATTTATTTATCCATGAGTTGGTTTACCATTTCAAGCCTTTTTGGCAAGGCTTTTTTGGCCATGAATGGGAATTGGCAGACGAACTTCCCTTAGGGATGAGGAAATGCAAGGATAATAGAAGCATTGTAAGCTGCTAGAATATTTTTCTTTCAACAGGACATTGCTGTTTTATTGGTGGAAGTAACCATGGAATCTGATAATTAAAAGAAAGAATAAGCAAAATTCTAGGCAACCAAGAAGTGAAGATTTTTAAAAAGTCATGTCAAGTATGAATAATATCTTGAACACACAATTCACTGCCTTTGATAAGCTTTCTTTTAGACCCCTGACTTAATTGTGCTTGAATGTCTGCAAGTTTTCATGTCTACACACAAAGATAGGGAATGGATGTTCAAGAGTTTTCCTGTCTCTTATGCTAGGAGACCCAGGAATCATTGTACCCGTCCCCATGCCTTCTCTCATTTTGTTAGTGCTTTTGAATTACTTGAAAATAGAAAACTCAATATAACACTGAGAACTAATTTTCATAGTTAAAATTTGGGCTTTAGTGATTATTAGTGATGAATTTTAATAGGCATATTCAGAATTTTAAAATATGTGTGTGAATATATTTTAGAGAAAATGGGATCCTGGTGTCTAAATCAGCATGGCCTAACAGTTTATAAGTGTAGAACATTGCCATAATTATTATCACTCCTCCCTGACTGTGTAATTAGAACATTGAGTTTGGCAGGAGTTCCCTCATTTCAATTGATTATCATCTGAGAATAAAAACTTTGAGGCTGCCTGGTCCACTGAAGAGAAAGGAGAATTGATGGGGAGAAATTCTGGTTTCATTCCCAGATTTAGAATAGCTCCATCATATGACTTGGACAGCAAGTCAATTAATTCTATTTGTGGAGTGTTAAATGCAGCCACCCCCTTCCTTGGCGTGGCATCTATGTCGTTGATCCTGTTTGACCAGAGGAAATGCAGCGTGACTTCTCCTAGCTTGCCTTGTGAAGCCAATCACCACACACTAGTTGACTTCTTTTTACTCATCAATCAGACAACGAGGATGAACAAATGAAACCTCCAAGTGTAAGAGCTGTGCTTTCCAAGAGTAATTTTGGATTTTACCCTTTAGCAGTGATGGATTGAGAGAACAAAAAGGGAGTACAAGGTGAGGATGTGTTCCCATGGCCAAGATGTGTTTTCAGCAACAACTTTTATTGATACACTGGAGATTATGCATGTGTCTTTATTGCATGCAGAGTGTTGGAGGAGGCCACTACTTCATTTCCCCACAGCCCTGATTTGAAATAATTACACAGATACTATATTATTTAAATTACTGCTTGGCCAATCACTTAAGCATATTGCTAGCTAGCTCTTATATCTTAAAGTAACCTATTTCTATTATTTTATATTTTACCACGAGGTTTGTGGCCTACCGGCAAGGTTCCATTGGCAGCTTGCATCTTTCTCCTCTGGCAGCTTGTGTCTTTCATCTGTGGTTTCTCCATGGCTTCTCCCTGACTCTGCCTTCTTTCTCCCAGCATTCAGTTTAGTTCACCCCCTACCCCTGCCACCTAGCTCTATTCTGCCCTATCACAGACCAAAAGCACAAAAGCAGCTTCTTTATTCATTGCAAATAAAAGCAACACTATACAGAACAACAGAGTAATATATACATATACATGTCAACAGAGTAAGGTGGACTTACCACATGAACAGAGTAAGGCTCTATGGCATTATTTTCAAAATACGTTAACAAATCTGAAAAGCGTTTCCCAGGCTATTGAAAAACTTTGAAACAATGTTATTAACTTCAGCACACTTAGGCAGCATGTCTCACGAGGCTGTGCTTTTTCTAGCCTTCCACCCTTCCCTTTACATTGGCTCTCGCTTGGGTGCAGCTCAGAACACACTCCTGTTTTCATCCATCCCAGTTGGGATAACATTTGACTTAGTATCAACATTTTCTTGTTGCTGGTGGCATACCATCTGGCTCTTTGTTTACTTCATTGACATCATGAATCTCTGTCTCCTCTCCTGGCTTTGAGCCATCGCACCACCTTCCCTGGAGCTCCCAGAACAAAGCAACACCATTGGCGTTTTAGAAGAACAGAAGTATCTTACCCTAGGCTTCTGGAGACTGGAGATAAGAAGTCAGGGTATTGACAGAGCAATGGTCCCTCTAGAGCCTGTCAAGGAGGATTCTTCCATGCCTTTCCCAGCCTCTAGCTGCCCCTCGATTTGTATGTATTAGCTCAACTTCTGTGTCTTTATGAATTATCATAAATAATATCTAAATGCATTTGAGAGACTTTAATTCATACTATGCTTTAAAAGTAATTATCTTACCAGAAATATACAGGCAGAATTTTTTAACTTTTTAATGCCGAGCAATACAGATGGTTTCAATAGTGAACTATTAAATTCTAGAATTGTAGGGCTTTGCATAATCTGTAGCACTGAAGATTAAGACACTAGAGGATCCTAAGCATCAGAGATGAAAGAATGAAGAATCATGAAGCATGCTGTCATTAGGACTTCATAATCACAGCCCAGAAACCTAGAAGAACAACCTGTAGGCTATTGGAACTAATCCATGAGTACATTTAAATACCCACATCAAATCTCAGAATATAGAACCAGAGAGCTTTCCATATCAGCCATAACTAGAAAATATAAAATTCAATGGCAAAAAAGAGCAAATTGATAAGAAATAGGTAAAATATAAACAATTTTATGATGAACACTCTGGAAGAAAATTGTAAAAATTTATTGGAATTCATAAAGGAAACCTGGGTTATAAATAGGAAGGCTCAGTGTTCTAGTCTTACCTAAAAATATTAATCCTAATAAACTAGTGTGTTGAAATTTCCCAAGGTGTTCAGGCGTGGAAGGAAGTACTCAAGTATTACATATTTCACAGAAAGTAGTCTAAAATGATTTCAAAAATAATAATGATTTTCCTAGGGCAGAACTTGTAGGCATTGCTGGTTTTCATTCATATGACCATGTTTTCACATCACAAATCCATAATGCATCATATATGTCATATAATTAAGAATAGCAACATACTCAATGTGTGTATGCGATTCTCCTCTGTGGGAGTGAAGGAAGAAACTTGCACTCCGCACCATTGTCGTGATCTTGGGTCACTGAGTATCTGTCTGGCAAAGAGACCATGACTGGACTTTTCCTTTCACACTGTAAACTTGAATTCTGGGTTGGTTAAACCTGGAATTCAATGTTTTTAGATTATGCAATGTTAAGTAAGTTTACTGTAATTTGGTCTGTGGTGAAATTAATGGTCATTATCCCTCTCAGATTTTAGTGAAGGGCACAACTTCCTAAGCACCATGGTGGGCAGGAGCTTAGTTTATTAAATGAAGGAAAATGAATACTAATAGGTTTAATAGCCAGACAGGCAAAAATTTGGATTCTTGAATAGCTACATCTTTATAAAAATCTATCATCTTTCTGTCTATCATCTATAGCTGCAAATGTCTGGAATCAAGAATGTATATGTAACTAAATCTACATATAGAAATTATATATATATATATTACACACACACATATATATATATTTAATTGCCTTAGTTTTGAGATCTTGTAAAGAGACTTTGAAATAGCATCATAGAAGAGTAATTTCTTGGGCTTTAATTTCTTGCGGCTTCTCTGCAAACAGGAATCTTGAAGATTGATAGTCCATTAGTAACTGCTGTGGACTTTCTTGAAAGTCTGTCTTCTGTGGGGCCCTGTGCACACTCATATTCAATTTCACTTTCAAGTAAACACACTTAAATCTGGAGTCAACAGGAAATACCAATGTCTCCACTCACCCTCCAAAAATGTGCCTGTGTTTCACTCATTGGAAGTTCAAGAAGAGCTCTATATAATAGCCTTCCTGGTAGTAATCCTTCCTGATCTCTCTTCAGTCTAAAATCTGTAGTACTTAGATATGAACACACTCATAGGCAACACACCTAACGTGTCTTTATTAAAGGCTAGACGTAAGTAAAGTTTGGTGGTTTCTAATATAATTACTAAACTGTTCTAAATGCCATTCCAGTAACTGTTCTTAATGGAAAGGCTTAGGCACTCAAAGGGTCTACTGAGAAGTTAAACAAACGTTCCAAGTGTCTGAGAACTAGAGCATCTACTAACACAGAGTGTATCAGCAGAGTCCTGACTAGAGACCCTGACTCATGTGAGGTCAGTGTGGCCTATCACCAGTTCCTGGGGGAAGGGGTTGATCTATAGTAAGTAAATCACATACTATAGCTACTCTGTGACTGCTTTCCCCTTACCTATGATTTGTGTTTAATTTTTAAAACTTTAGCTGAGTTCATGATGCACGTGGAGACATTGACTGTCTTGGTCGTGCAAAGATGGTTCAATCTCAGTATAGCAGTTATGCTTAGCTCTGTTTGGCTGGAGTGTTGCTTACTGACGCTGTTTTAACAGTTTCAGCTGTGTTTATCCAGAGGGTTGTGTAAGAGTTCCATTGTTTAAATTTGGAGCAATTACAGATGTGGATAAAATCTTGCTATTCTCTCCCATTCCAGAGTTTTAATAACTTGCCCACTAGTGAATGGCGTAGAAGTCTTACATGAGGCTCACGACATCATTCCATCCAGAGCATATCTCAAATAGTTATAAAAGTCCAGCTCTGGGTGACTTAAGCTGTGATTTGTCACTTTATTGTTTAAGTAATTGAATTTTTGTGGGAGTAGTCTGTCACTTTGTCTGCTGGTGTGATAAAAATACTCTGACAGAAACAGTGTCTGTGATCAAGGGTTTATTCTTGCTCGGAATTTAAGGTACAACTCGGCATGTCAGGGGAGTCACAGTGCCTGGTGTATGAAGCAGCTGGTCACATTGTATCCACAGTCAGGAAGCAGAGAGTGGGACATCCTTGCTTCTCTGGCTTACCCAAACCTGCATAGTTCAGGGCACAATGAGGGACTGGTGCTGAACACGTTCAGGATAGGTCTTTCTACCCTAGCTAACCAAATCCCTTATAAGCATACCTCATAGGTGTGTCTGTGAATTTGTTGCCTAATGAATTCAAGATCCTGCCAGTCTGGACATCAAGACTATTGCACTTATTAATATGCCTTCTTCAGACATTTCATGATCTTACTCCTTCCTGAAACTCTGTTTGAATATTAGGAGAAAGATGTTGTCACTCAGCGTAATAAAGTTAAAATGGTGTCTCCCTCAAACCTACCCAGGGCTGACAAGTCAGTTAGTGTAACTGTGAGATTGTCATGGGTGTTCAGATCAGTCTGTGGGAGTTGAGGGAAGATGTTAAATTTGAAAGGAAGGGGTCTTGAGGATGAGTTATCTTTTCTATTTTCTATTTTTTTTGAAAAAAAAACTTTAACTTATTTTGTCAGAAATATGCTATGAATGTTGTGCCCCCAGCATAGCTCCGTGTTTTTCTTTCTCTCTGTCTAGCGCCAGAGCCTTTTGTGTAAGTGCATTGCTTGTGCATTTTCAGTGTTAGGAAGGAATTGAATTATCAACATCAATTAATTTTTTTAGCATTGCTCTGGAAAACCGGTGGCACTTAGCCTTCTGGGTTGGGTACTGAGGGATTTAAGGTGTAATGCTTTATTTATAACAATCTCAATGATTTATCTGACAGAGAGAACCCTGGGAAGCTGCCTCACTTTAAGAAGTGTTAACAAATTAATAGATATCTGAAAGAATCTCCAGGAACTATGTACACTGAAGAACTCCCTTCGGAGAGGGCCGTCTTCCTCTCTGCATTTCTAAAGTAGAAGTGCGGCAGCTGGAGAAGCGTGCAGCGATTGCCGTGAGAGGAAGAAAAAGCAGCCCTCACCCTTCTAGAGAAGACGGAGTACTCTAAACTGTGCTGGCCTGTCAATGTGCTAACGTACTGCACGTGCGCACGCACAGAGAAAGAGAGAGAGAGAGAGAGAGAGAGAGAGAGAGAGAGAGAGAGAGAGAGAGAGGGGACTAAAATACCATTACCCTATAATTGGATAACAATGTCCCAACTAGACAACACAGGCCAACAAAAAGCCAAGTTCCAAGAATGGGTTTCCTCTGAATTGTTGGCTACTGTGGCAGCATACAACCCCAAACATTAGAGGTTGTTATCAATGTTGTTTGTTACTTTCCAGCACTTGGTAGTAAGGCCCTTTTGCTTAAAAGACATCATGCACGTGGATCCTAGAACAGGACAGTATTAATCTGGTACTGCTAGAAGCTTCATTCCTACTGGTCAAATTTTATACTGCTGGAAGGTAAGGTGAGGGCTGCTGGGGTGGGAAAGTCACCATCAGCCACACTCGGCTGGAAATCCTGTAAACTACAGCAGACATCCCCAGTGGTGCAGTAGTGCCTAAACATGTGAGAGTAACTGACAAGTTTCTGATTGAATTGAAATCCTGCTCTACAAGATGAAACCCAAACCTGGCATCATTGCTAGCTAACTTTTTTTTGTTCCATAGAAGACCACCTACCTGCCCATGGGATGGTATTACTAAAAATGATCTGAGCCTTTCTACTTTGACCTAACTTTCTTTCTATTTCTGTGATGAAGACCTGGAGCAAAAGCAACTTAGAGAGAAAAGGGTTTATTTGGCTTTCATGTCCAGATCGCAGTCCATCATGGAGGGAAGTCAGGGCAGGGACTGAATGAAGCAAGATAGGAACCCGGAGGGAAGAACTTAAGCAGTGACCATGGAGGACCTCATAACAAATGAAGGTCTTCTGAAAAAAAAAAGTCCGCTGAGAAAATACCTCGACTAGATTGCCCTTTAGCCAAGTCTGCAAGGACCTTTTCTCAACTGATGGTAAATGTAGGAAAACCTGCCCTACCATGGGAATGAGATGTCTAGACAGGTGGTGCTGGGTTGAATAGGAAAGCATGCTGAGAAAGCCATGGCGAGCCAGCTCGTAAGCAGCATTCCTCCATGGTCTCTGTTGCAGTTTCTGCCTCCAGGTTCCTGCCTTGAGTTCCTGTCCTGACTTCCCTTTAAAGTGGACTAAAGTAACGTGAAAATAAATGACTTTCTCTCTAGGTTGTTTTTGGTCATGATCAATAGCCCATTAGACAGGTATAGAAAACAAAGTAGAATATACATTGATTAATAAACAAGACAATCCCTCAGAGATATGCCCATAGGCCAGCCTATCTGGGCAGTCCTTCAGCTGAGACTCCCTCTGTAGGTAACTCTAGGTTATATCAGGTTGATAGTCAAATCTAAGGAGAACACTCAACCAAACCAATTTCTTCTGCAAGATAAATTCTAATACTTACGAATTTTATCTTATTTAAACCACAAGTGTGGGAATCTGCCTTTACTAAAAATATGTTCACAGCATACTTCCATCTCTTTCTACTTGTTAAATTGTGTTGAATTATTTTGACGGGCATATATTATGCAACTGACTCATATTTTATTCACTTTAAACTGGGACTTAAATTTTTGAAGCATTTTACATATATATATTTGATGTTCACATTGCTGGGTAGTGCTTAAAATGTCTATTTTGAGAATCTATATTAACAATTTCTTTACTTCGGTCATCATTTATGATCCTTCCATTTTAAAATCTCTGTATAAGCTACTTCCAGAGAGATAGCTTGCAAGATAATTATCATCCTTCTCTATCTTCATCTGCATTGAATTTCATGGTGAAGTAAAATCATAATTAAGCATGTCAACGGGAAATACAAAGAATTGCGACTGTATTTCACTTTTCTTCTTGCAAGACTATATGAACTACTCCTCATGCCGGTGGTCCTTAGGATTTTTATTTCTTTTATTGCTGAGGCTATGATGTAATTAGACCATTTTTCCCTTTCCTTCTTTTGAATACTTTCTTATTTCCCCTTCTCTCTTTCAAATGCGTGCTCTCTTTTTCATTAGTTATGTGTGTGTGTGTGTGTATATATCCGCATAGATTCCTAAATACAATCTGATCAGTCAATATAATTTTACTTGTATGTATGCCTTCAGGATTAGCCATTCTGTATTAAATAACCAATTGGTGTGCCCTTCTTTGGGTAAGATTGTTTATTTTTGTTACTTAGCTCCTCTGGAGTCATAGACTAAAGGCGCCTTATCCTTTGCTTAGAGCTAGTAGTTACTTAAGAGTGAGTACATACCATGCTCATCTTTCTGGGTCTCGGTTACCTTACTCTGGATTTTTTTCTAGTTCCATTTATTTGCATGTAAATGTCAAGATGTCATTTTTTTTTTTTTTAACTGCTGAATAGTCCCGGGTATCCTTAGCCTTATTCCCCAGGGAAAGGTGAGTGCGCTATCTGCCCATTTGGCAGACTCACGATGCAGGACAATCAGACCAATCAGATATGATAGGGAGTCAAGTCAAGTCAAATCAGGAACTCAGTTTATTACTCTGAGCGTCAGCTTATATAAGTTAAGTGACATCATGTGATGCGGGGGTACCTCCAGCCAATGAGAGACCTCCAAGCCATCCCTCTGACTAGAGGGGCGTCTTCCTAGATTTTGCTGTCTCATCCTCACTCAGTAGCTTTGAGACTATCCTTCAAACTCAAGCCAGGCTTTTCTCTGTCCTATAGACCTCGAGGAACAAGCCCTGAGATACCTTTAGCCCGACAGAGTAGTACTCCATTGTGTAAACATACCACATTTTCTTTATTCATTTTTCAGTTGAGGGGCATTTAGGTTGTTTCCAGGTTTGGGCTATTACAACTAATACTGTTATGAACATAGTCGAGCACATGTCCTTATGGGTAAATACGTGTGAATTATTGCTTATGTAAATTAGCTATTGAATATATTAGAGAAAAGTGGAGACTTTCCATGTCTTCACACATACCTTCATGTGTGTGCTTATGTGACTTTTTAACTTAGTCTCCAAAGTAAATAATAATAATAACAACTAATTGCTGCCAAAGACAGCGGATGTGCCGCAAAGCACAGAGAAAAAACCTGTGGCAGGAAGCAAGTTCTTCAGTTGTGACTAGTTCTTTGTAGTTTTAAAAAACCTTAGCTTTACTTAATACACTCTGTTTTTGGCAACTGATGATCTTAAAGATGTTACAGATCAGAATGCTAGAATAAAAATAGCAACATAAGAGGGAAGGGTGGAAATTACGTAAGTATATGACTCATATATGAAAGCCTCAACAAATAAAAAGCCTAAAGACAAAAGAAAATTGTAACATGAATTGGAAAGACAGAATTTGGGTTTTTTTTTGTTTCAAGTTAGCTAGGCACAAGTGTTCACTGTCTGTCACTGCTCAGTTCCCTCCTAGGGAAAGCATGGGTGTTCACTGTCTGTTGCTGGGGGATTGTCTGAAGTAGTATTTTTCAGACTCCTAGTGATTGTCAGTAACAGGTATGTTTTAATGAACACTCTCTTCAACAGGAGCTTGAAAACAGCACGGAGGCGTGCTTGGCTAAATCAATGCCTCTGAAAAGAAAATAAAGTAGTTAAAGACATTTAAATTGAAGGATATGTAGACAATGAATGGATACACAGAAAGGACCTGCTCTCTCCCCAACAATGAAGTAGCTAGCTATTTCAAGAGGAACCCCTGGGATTGCCCTGACATTGGGGGAACTGTCTATAACAGGGGTTGATTGGCTAAGTGGCATCTTCTGTTTTCCAGGCTTGGGAATGGCGGGTGCTGGTTCACCCACACTAAATTCAGAGGTTTACCTGGGCAGGGGTGATAGAATCACTGTCAGGGTCATAGCACTGTCCAGACGGAGGCAGTGCGACTTTGTCATCTTAAAATTTACAAGAACTTAATTTTCATTAGGGGAAATGGCATTATTTTAGTAAAGACATTCACTGATAATTTAGCATATTATATTGACTTTCATTCAAACTAGCTGCCCAGCTTGAGAGGGAAGTCTAAAATACAGCAGTTTCTGGGTACTTTAATAAGGGAGGGAGGAATTACTCTTTAAACAGTAGCAGCTGGTAAGTCTTCATATAAGCAAGGTGGATCTTTCAAATGTAGCAGAATTCACCTCCATCTAAGGGATTTACTGGCCTACCAAGCCCCTAGTGTTCTAATACTTTCTCATGCCATGGCCCCTGCCACAGAGAACTGATTCCACGACATTCTTATTCTCTTTCCCTCTCTTCCTCTTCTTCTTCTTCCTCCTCCTCCCCCTCTTCCTCCTCCTCTTCTGTTTCCCCTCCACCATCAAACAGCTTGCCTCTCTCCCATCAAGTGAATCTTAGTCCACAGAGCTTGCCACACACACTTTTTTCTTTGTCTGTTGTGTTATCTTCATGACGCACTGGAATGCGAGGCAGAGCATAAAGAAAATATTTCAGTGTAAGCTATAAGCAAAGCCCTAAGGTAAGAAAAAGATCATAGCCGTAGGATTATTGCGGGGTGGGTGAGAAAGCAGAGAAAGGGGGTCTGAACAAGTGGTAAAAATCCAGGGTTGTTTTGCACTTAACCTGTTACAGAGTTTTTTTTTTTGCATTAATTAAACACAGACCAGAGTTTACACCTCATATGTTTTCTTGTGAACGACATGATAGGGTCTCAGACCCCAAGCTTAGATTTAGAAAGGGCCTTACAAAAGATGGGAGTGTTTGGAACTGTTTACCTCTTTTATACATCACTCAAGGATGTGCCTAGCCACTCTTGTCCTTTTTTAGTTATTTCCTCGACTGTTTTAATTAACTTTTCTATTTAGAGCACTGTTATAATCGCAGAGGTTTTTAGGGGGTAGTGGAGTTCCCATGGGCTCACACCCAGTCGTCTCTGTTATCCACGCCTCCAGGAATGCTGTGTATTCATCATGATGCACAGTCCAGGACCAAGACAAGATCATCAATTGAAGCTTCTAGTTAAGAAGTCTTCCTTCCCTCACGCGCCCTGAGAAGCAGATAATGGGTGGACATCAGGAATGTGGGGGGGGGAGAAGGGGAAGGAAGGGGAACTGGAATTGGTATGGAAAAGGAAAAATAAATTTTAAATAATTAAAAAAAGCTTTCCTGCATTTCCCCGAACACTGCTTCTGTCCAGCATCCACCAAGGGCTGGCTGGAGACTGTATTAATAATCACATCTCCTCACTGTGACAGTTTCTGCCTTTGCTGGCTCTGTGAAGAGCTTGACAGTTTGTGGGAGTGCTACTCGGGCGTTTTCTGGAATGTTTCTCCTTTGGTATCTGTCTCGTTTTCCCCTCATGATTCGTCTAGAGTTAGGAAGTTTGGAAAAATGCATGAAGTGTCATGCTATCATTTTATGGGCCCATGTGTCACTCACTGTAACTTGTTTCTGTCGATGTCGGTGATGTTCCGGGGGCCAGTATTTGTGCTCTTAGTCAACTTTAGAAACTGCTGGTCACTCAGAACCGAAGGATTTGGAGTTTTGATTCTCAAATGAAAAGCTCGAGGCTGTGTGTGGTCTAGACTAAGGCTATATAAGTCTCATGCTTTGTGTTCCAGGAGGGCAGGGTGAAAATGGTGTGAATACAGAACCCATGCATGAAATTCTCAAAAAAAAAAAAATTAAAGTTTTAGGCTGTGAAAACTCGTATGTTGGGACCATCACATAGTGGAAAGCCAGGTCCTAAAACATGTTTACAGAACAGACCCTGGGATGCTGAACAGTAGAGTATGTCAGTCTTATTTGGGAGTGTTAACGAAGAGCTCAGGACAAGTCCTGGAGCTGTGGACAGAGCCAGGGCCAAGGCAACACCGTTCTACATGGGAATTCTGAAAGTTGCGAGCAGGATGATTTTCTGCTGTGGAAAGATGGCTGCTGTTTTTGCCTGCCGGCCATCCCCTTCCTGCTCTCTACACCTCTCACTGGCGCCCAGAAAAGAAAGCCCCCTTCCCTGCCGCTTCAGATTTGCTGCTAAGACTCTAAGGTTCCGGAATGAGACTTTGACCAAAACTCCCATCTACCCCATCCCCATCTGCGTGGTCTCAGAAGTTTGTGAAGGGCTGGAGACACAGAGAAATCAGCATGTCTACGCAGAGGTTTGCCAGTAACCGGGTGAGGGGACCATAAACTTTTTGCCCTTTGCAGCTGGAAGCATACACTCCTTACATCAGGAAAGAGCCGGGTTTTGTTTTCATTTGCAAATAGAACTGTGAATGGCCACCAGTGCAACGAATCAATATTTCAGAATGGATCAGAAGCATTTTGTTTTCTATCAACAAAGTCATATGAACTTGAAATATATCCCAATGAACAAGTATGTGCACGCTTTTCAATAATAATACAGGATACGGGGTTTATTAAGTTATTTTGTTTAAAAAAAATAAAATGAAGCTACTACTTGGATTTCCTTCTGCCCAATATTATTGGGTAACCTGATGCAGCCCTACGTATTCATGTAGTTTCTCATCTTGTTTAACTTCTCGCTGAATGTTTTCTGTCCCGCAGCAATTTGATAAGAACGTACATGTAAATTTTAATAGCTACTTTCCGTGATCCAACCTTATTACTTATTCTCTTAGCATTAAAAAAATAATAATTTACTGGCTTTTACGTCATAACTTTCTTTTTAAGCAGATTTGACCTAGAGTTATACATTTCCACATGCGTCATTATTAAATCTGTATATATGGTGTCTTTTCGTATATATCAAAAGAGAGATTTCAGTAGTTTGACTATAAATAGCACCTGGAGCCAAAACTGCATTGTGCCCCAGTAGGCTCAGGCTCACTTGGCTGAAGAGATCATTACGTAATATCTAACTCTTTTTAACCATGTTATGGGTCACTTGCACAGTTTGCAATCCTGAGCAGGAAAGCTCCGGAAACCAAGCTTGCTTCTTGATGAGCATCACTGTGTCAATGTAGGTTTGGGGGATGTTGAAATGCACTCGCAAATTCGTGTCTTCCCCCTTGCATACTCACCTAGCTGAGTGAGACTTAGCCAGTCATGGGGAGATGTTATTGGCTTTCAGTTTTCCACTGGCATTTGGGTTGGCTTGACATCAAGAGAAACTGTTGTGTTCAGCACAGAAAACATACAAGGGGTGTCATTCTAGTGAGTTTGCAGGAAGTCCAGTCTTGTCTAGGATGCTAGGGTGCTGGCTTGGGCCATTTCCTACTCTACTGTTTGAGAAAAAATAATGTGAATTTTTCTCATTTAATCCAGAATGTATTTCCTGGTTCTGTAACCATAGTGAGTCTATACTGCGTTGAGTCTTTCTGGACTCCCTTTTACTTAGAGGGAGAAGATGAATTCTGATGGCATGGACTATCTATCTATCTATCTATCTATCTATCTATCTATCTATCTAGTATTTTTAAGTTCTGTAGTAGGTTCTAGGCTCTCTCATGGAGCTCCCAAGAAAAACCCATTATCTCTATTAAACTGATGTCAGAAACCCCTGCTCTGCCCACTGGCATCAGAAACCCCAAACTCTCCCTCTCCCGTGGGACGTTTTCTTGTTTCAGAGCCCCTAAAATGGTACAAAAAAAGTCTGTTAGCATATATCTGGGGTGGAGATCATGTGTATGGGATTCAGTTATCTCCTTCCTCATGAAGGTCCTGGGGATTAAACTCAGGTCTTGAGACTTGGTGGCAAGTCCATTTACCCTCTAACCTACTGAGCCATTTTTCCAAGCCTCATTCCCCAAGAGTTTATCTTACTGAAATGGACAGGTCAGCAGAGCGCCTGCTGAAGTTCCTAATCAGGAGTAGGAAGCGCTTTAACTATTGCGAATGTAGATCAGGTGGACAACTGCAAACATCCACCAGGGAGAGACTGTGGCACCTGTAAAATGACCACATGGGTGATTTCAGTACAGAAGCGGATCAGGGGAATTTATTAGTAGAAAAGCACGTGCTATGAAACAACATCATACAACATTGCGCATGTGTCTGTGAATCAATATCAGTCAGCATATTAATATTGATTTTTCTGAATATTGATTTTTAAGTAATCTGGTTCTTTTGTGATCATGTTCCTTGTCTGTGTTTATGTTTCTCTTATAGGCCTTCACTTAATAATTTTTTGAACTTATTTTTAAATATTTAATTTAAAAAAATCAAATTACTACAGTACCACTGGTGGCCAGCAGAGGGCATCAGATCACTGGAACTGGAGTTACAGATGGCTGTGAGTTGTGTGTGCTAGAAACCAAAGCTGAGGTTCTTTTTCATTTTTCAAAAAGCATAGCTTTTCGTTCTGTGTATATACTGTGAGTCTGAGTTTTAATACACATAGCAGAATGGTTTCTTTGTGATACATTTCACTCGTAGGCATTTAGAAAAGGAAGTGGTTTCATTTGGTTTTAATTGGATGTGGCTGCTTCTCTCATAACCCGAGAAAGGAGCAGAGCTGGATCTCACGGGTCACTGAAGCTCCTGCTGCTCCTTCAGGGGCAGCTCTGGTGGCTCCTTGTTGTTTTTATCTCTGGTTTCCCCTCGCCTCTTTTCCTCTTCCCTCTCCTCCTTCTCTCTCCCTTTCGCCCAGTCTAGATCAGAATTCAGATGCATCTCTCACCTTTGACACCCTACAGCTCTCTTCACTGGAAAGCGGGGTGGGTGTTGAGAACCTAGAGGGAGCTGGAGGCAGTGAGATTCCCACACAAGGTGACTCTGGAGACAGCCTGCCAGCCCCTTCCGTCATTGTTGTCATTTGCACGGCTCAGAGTAACCCCCTTCGTATTGGGGAATCCCTTATCAAAATTAAAAACAGAGTCACCATATTTAATGATATCTTGATTTTCTTCTGTATAACATGTAACAAACTAACCCCGAATCTTCCCTGGCATTTCGGGGTTTCACACGTTCTAACTATGCTTGCTTTATGTAGAGTTCCCCCAACACCTGGTGTGCACAGTGAGGTGACAGGGGAGTCTCTGTCAGATTCTGTGGCTAATATCCCTGGGTGTTAGATCTGAAGCTTCGGGATTTCTTGGATTTTTCTCTAGTTTGTGCTGTGGCTGTGGTCTGTCTGGGTCCAGGGCAACCGTGTCCCCAGTTCCCTGTGGCTTTTCTCTCCAAAGGCTTCCGCCGCCCTGAGGAGGCTTATGTTCTCCTTTCCAGTTTAACCCAGAGGCTGATTGCATTCTTTGAATTTCGTGAACCATTTTAAATTTCATGATTTCCTCCTGAAACTTAGCAGTGCGTATTCCTGAAAAATACACAGAAAGTTATTAAACCTGGAATTAGACTGCCAACATATTTTCAAATCGAATGTTTAATTTCATAATTGGAAAATGATACATCTGCCTAGAGAAAATCAGTGGGGTTGGAAAACAAATTATGTCGACAGTGTTGGTACAGAAAGATTATACATATTTATGAATGGCCAAATCATCTTATTACTGGGATTTGAAAATATAATTATTAACTATTTATAATGTAATGATTTCAGTTGGATGCCATATCCTGCAGCATAGTGTGTGTGTGTGTGCAAGCACATATGCATATTTAGATTGGTAACTGTATGGGATTCCTGGTTAACATCTCATTTGATCTTTACGCTATTATTACTGTAACTCAGAGTCTGGTGAACTGAGTGTCTGCTTCATTGACATAGGCAAATGGATACCAAATGATACGGTTAGTAAAACAAGCTGGCATTTTAATCTGTAGAAGAACGGTATAATTTGCAGTATCTTAGTAGGTATGTAATTTGCTCCTTAAGTACATCTTGTTAAGTGTTCAAAGACCACATTAAACTAAGTTCTTTAAGGATGTAGTTGTCGCGACTGGAGGGAAATGGGCGTGTTCCGTTGATCAGTTGTTATTGGAGCGAGGGATGAACACAGGTGTGCTACCCACCTCCGTTCCTGTTAATATGGCTGGGAACCTTGTATCATCCGCACTAATGGGGACCTCTGGAGGCACTCTGCCAACCCTCACAAAGCTGCCCCCCAAGACACAGCTTCTCTTTCTGCGTCTGGGCATTTGTGAGAGGTGCAGGGTAGAAATGAGTTTGTGGCCCTAAAGGCATTCAAGGACCTGTCAATCAGATTTTCTGAGGGTGCTGACTAGAATTCTGTGTGTGGAAGTTTGAGAATTGATTGATTTGATTGATCACCGAATTGATTCGGAGGGATAGGTTTCATTTTCAGAGTGAAGAATGAGAGAGTAAAAGAAAACAGTCTCCTCTTCCTTGTAAGGAAATTGGCTTTGTTCTGCCCGCCCAGTGAGCTGGAGCGACAGGAATTTGCACAGGACAGTGCAGTGCGGGCAGTGTCTGCAGAGGAGGTGGGACTGGGTCTTGAAGAGGCAAGGTGGGGAAGCCAGCCCATAGGAACTTTAGGAAGTCTGCTTCTCTTGGGAGTCTGTGATTGATTCATCTTTAGCCCTGCTGGTTCTCAGGAATAATTGTTGAGTTTTATTGGGGGGGGGGGCGGCGGTGGAGGGAGTGGAGCTGTGTTTGTGAAAATCAGAATGATGTTTTTCTAGCTAAGAAACATCTCATGCTGAGACAGACTTTGTGGGTTCTTGCCGAGGCTTAGTTAGACTTGGCTTACAGGGACCATATATTATCGTCCATTTGCCTGTTTTCTTTTTCTTTTTTAATAGTTTTTTTTAATTATTTTTTTCATTTTATATACCAAACCATTACCCTTCCCTCTCCTTCTCCCACATTCCATCCCCTTCCCATCCCAACCCCCATCCACTCCTCAGAGGGGGTTAAGGCCTCCCTTAGGGGAGTCAACAGTGTGGCACGCAAGCTGAGGAAAGACCAAGTGCCACGCCCCTGCTCATGGCAGAGCAAGGTCTCCCACCATAGGGAATGGGCTCCAAAAAAGCCAGTTCATGAACCCGGGATGTGTCCTGGTCCCACTGCCAGGGCCTCTGAATAGGAAGGATGCTTTCTGGGCTCTGGATGCCCTTCTTTGCCCTTTCCGGTAGAATATATCCATAATAGGTACAGGATGCTCGTCACAAAGGCCTTGCACTAGCGAGGAGCCATAAGCAACCCACGACACTTAGTTCTGAAAAGCTTCTAATGAAAGCCTTTAGATGAATCATACTGTATGGCAAAATTTGGTATAAGAAAACATTCCAACCTTATTTGGGGTTATTAATAGAAGTAAAGGAACATGGCATTTCAGTGCCAAATCTTTGCATTGTTATTAGTGATTTAAAAAAAAAACTGATTGGGGTATTGTCTTAATTGACAAATTAAACCTGGGGTATTATGCATAGGTACTTGCTTCTACATTTTTTGTCTTTGCCCTATATTTGGTAAATTACTGTCTGAGCAATGTAGGATCAAGTAGCTAGTGGATGCTCGAATATAGGCTTAGTCAACCGATGAAGAAGCTAGGGGTTGCTCTAATGTGGGCGCAGTCAACAGGAGAAGTAGATAGGGGGTGTTGTAATACAGGCCAGTCAACAGAGAGAGTACCCGGGAGGTACTGTAGTAAAGGCTCAGCCAGCATTTAGAGTAGTCAGGGTGCTGCAATGCAGGGTCAGTCAACTTTCCAGTACTGTCTGTTAGACTGCCATACAGCAAGTAGACCTCCTAGTCTGTAGTGACGCCTTCAGAACTCAGAAAACTAGCACAGATTCAGGGACAAATGCGCCTTATGGCAGTTCGCTTTGCTATGTGACCTCTGGAGTTTACATTCAGTGTGCTTAGAGTAGGCTGAAACATAGCGGAGGTTCTAAGAGTCACGTGAAGGCATCCATCTAACTCCCTCTGCTGAGGGGAGACTTACTTTTCTCATTTAAAATAATCCCTTGAGTGGAATATAATATATACTCTGTAGTCTTTTTTTGTTTCTATTTATAGATGGTGCTGATCAAGCAGGATGTGGGGTTACAGAAATTCAGTGTTTGTCTTTAATCAGATTAACATGTGTGTATGCCTGCCTACCACCACAGACCTGACATCACATGGCACACTAGTAATTGATAGTTGATTGTAGCTGATGGCTTTTTACCACTAAAACATCATTGATACGTATAAGTCCTGAAAACTAATTTGAAGGAGAGCAAGGAGAGGCATATGGAGAGAAAGGAAGGAGGAAATGATGTGATTATATTATAGTCTCAAAATTAATGCTTAAAAATAAGTAAATTTAAAAATAAAAAACAACATTGAGTCAATGTGATGTTGAAGAGCTGCAGAGAATTTGTGCTGCAGAAGTTGAATAATTCACACTTCCTGCACTCCACATGTGGCTTTTGATCTTAATGTAATGATTTTATCCGGTAAGTGTAGGGAGAGGGGTTATTTGCTGACCTTCATTGGAGTTCACAACTGATAGCACACGTTGCAGGAACCCAGAGACACTGGTGATGATTCCTGGTCATAGTAGTGTGCGTTAGGAACAGACCAGCTTCCTGCATCTCCTGACTAAGGTGCACGTGGTCATGAAGACCCACAGTGTTCTTTCCATTGTGGGGCACGTTAGAGGCCTTGCATTGGCGTGCTTTGCTTTGTAGAAGAGAAGGGAAGTAGAATTTGCAGCCAACCAGGCCTGAGTGTGTCCACTAGTTCATATTCCACGGCCAGTAGCAGAATGTCAGGGCCTTGGGGAGTCACAAGAAAAAGATACTTGTCAGCTCTGCCTTCACCCGCTGACACCTGGCTTGTTGGCAGAGTCCCAGCCCTGTGCATGGAATCATATAACACAAGAAGGAAACTACAGTGTGACCCTTCTGCCCTCTCTTAAAAAGCCAATTGTATTCAGTCATGGGCATGCACTCTGGTGACTTTTTTTCATCCTGTTCACGTCTCAAAGGTTTCACCTCTTCTATCCTTTTTGGCACTTTGCATGATGTCTAAATCTTAGGGACATACTCAAACCATTAAGGATATGTATACACACACACACACACACACACACACACACACACACACACATATATCCAGACCATATCAGGTGAAGGAACAGGAAGGACTTCCTCACTGATTTGTTTGGGGTTCCCCATAATACCCTGGTTCAAAATGAAAGCCTCTTTATTTTGCCTCTGCCACCAATGTGAGTATCACTGGCTCCGCCCTAGTCACACTAGTGCCATTGCGACTTGTGTTCCTATCCTTGAGGAATACTTCCCACTTATTCTCACCACAGGTCTGCATTCATTATCAGCAGAAGAGGTGTTGAACACCCAGTAAAAGGAGATATTGTTGAGCCTAAATTAACTGGGTGAAAATGTCATACGACTAAATGCTCACTGCAGTGTCAAACACACGCGGTGAGGTGTTCTCAGGTTTGTGTGCCTTCTACAAAACCAAGCTTCTCTTTCTGTGATTGGTGTAATGTTAATTTTTGAGAAATAATGCAAAGTCACAAAGTGGGCAGGCAGGGAGGATGGGGAAGAATAAAGGAAGAAAAGAAGGGAAAGAGAAGGGTCAAAGGGAGGAGGGACAGAAGAAGGGAGGAAGGAAAGGAGGGAGAGAAAATGGACCTTGTGAGAGCAATATCTGGCACTCAGAGAATACATTTTAATAATAATCAACCAAGGACCTTGTTAATAGTCAGGTTAAGTGTCTGAATGAATTAACATTGTGTGTAGCATCTTTAACCACAGATGAAAGGAATTAGAAAAGGAAAAGTTATTTATGGGACATACATAAGGTACTTGGGCGGTAGAGGGGAGAAAAAAAAAAGAAGGTGAAGGAAAGAAATGACCAGTGGTCTGGATTGCAGAGACTCAGAACTCCAGGAACGTCGGCGGCAGGGGTGGTGCATGGTGCCACTGAGACACACCTGCAGCCGGCCCAGAGAAGACGGTTGTTGGTTCCATTGACTTCTATGAAAATTTACCATGAGTGCTATGGTTTAAAACAATGCACATGGTAATCTTCTGTCTTTAGACATCAGCATCCTTATTCACATGGCCAGACTGATGTTGTGCATTGTCCATTGTCTTAGGCTTTCCTTTGGAGATTGCTGGACATATTTATGTTTCCTCTCATTGGATTTTAAAGTACTATTTTGGGGGGGTCATCTAGCCTCTTGGATAAGCAAGTGTTTGCTGTTGTGTATATGTGTGTTTGAACATACTTGCGAGTGTACATGCATGCTTGTGTGTGTGCACGCGCATGTGTGTATGCATACTTGTGTGTGTATGTGCATGCGCATGTGCACACATGTGCACGCGCATGAGCATGCCTGGCCTGATGTCAGATGCTTTCATCTTTGTTACTTTTGCAAGAATATAAGATTGGAAAGAGCCCCTGGACATTGCAGTTTATATCTAACAGCCAAAACTTATGGTTTTGTTCTCTGCTTCATTAAAGAGTCGGGGTATGACCTTGAAAATATTACTTAATTCTTTTATGCCTCATTACGCTCCCACTTACATGATCTCAGCCAAGAATCCTTCCTCTCCCTGGGGCTGCTCAAGGACTACTCATGTGCTTCCCAACTCTTTGTTCTATGCCAAGAAGAAATGGGTAGAATAGCTATCATTATTTTAGGGGGCTCTAGAATTGACAAGGGAAAATTGGAATTTCACCTCATCAAGCCAGTAAATACTTTTCAGATTTCAAATTGCATCTCTCCCTGCCCACAAGAGGAACTAAGTGCGTTAGAAGTCACTTACTTGTGCCAGAGATGATGGCACACGCCCGCGATCTCTGAAAATGGACAGCTAAAGCAGAAAGACAGCTAGTTAAGGTCAGCCTGGGACTGTACAGCAAGGTCCTGTCTGTAAAGCAGAAACAGGCCCACGAAGTCACATGGCCTTATAGGTAACTTGTTTTTGTGACAGAGTTAATCCATGTCAGTCCTTGTAGTTTTACTCTCTAGTTTTCTACTGATGGTAGACTATAGTTTTCCAAAATTTCCCATTACTTTCACTAATGTAGCCAGTTTTAATGTTAAGCTGGCAGTTTTTTTTTTTTTTTTTTTTTTTTTTTTTTTTTTTTTTTTTTTTGCTGACCAATATAATCTACACATTTTGTCTGGTATAAAATAGTCTGTGAAGATAATTGTTTGCAGGTCTTATTGGCGGTATGTGGCTACCTAGTGAATTCTCATAGAAGCAGGAGATTCCACTGTGCTCTGAGGGGCTGACTGTAATAATGTTGGGCTCAGTTCATGTAGAAACCCAGGAAGCTTGGTTTAATGGTGTATTTGTATAAGAAGGTGCAAATTTAGATATATAAAATTTAATATTTTGTTACTTATCTTCCCTAAGAATCCATGCAATTAAATAGTGACCTAATCATGAGTTTGATCATATCTTGAGAATAAAATCTTCAAATGAATTTGTAATTGACGTTCTTCTTCCTATTTTACCCAGTCTCTTCGCTGTATCACCGGGGCTTTAATCTTGTGCTCAGAGTTCAGAGAGCTGCTCTACTTTTTAAAATAGCTAATTAAGAGACATCTTTTCTCAATTGTGCAAATTATATGTGTGGTACGTAGAAATTAGATAATGATTTGCCAATAAGATGATGTGTAGATTGGTTATTCGAAATTGAAATTCAGTCAACTTGTACAATTTAAATTTAGCATCGTTCTGAGAGTAATTACCACTCCATAAACTCAGCTTGTCTGTGACGCCTCTTGTGGCTGTCATGCACAAACACCCTCCCCAGGGAGGAGAAGCTGAGTCCCTGTGACACAAAAGGACCCTTCAAAACTAGGCTTCACTCTCCCGGGAGAAATGGCTGACATCATCAAATGCCAGTAGCCACTTGTTTGTTAATTAAGTTAATAGATGACTAATTGATCCAATAAGTAAATGATTCTTGGCAAAGTACACCCTCCCATTCTGAAAAGATCAACTGAACAAAAAAATATCCCCGAACAGACAGACTGGGTTTAAACATCCTCAAGTCACTTATTACTCATCTGCCAGCCACTCATCCCACAAATATTACTGAAACCCCACGTGGTGACAGGAACGCTTCCAGCCGAGTTCTAGAGACCAGTGGGCTAGGATGGATTCTTCCAGTGAGGGACTCTTACACCGCCTGCGGGTTGTGCTTCTTTCGGCTCACTGACCTTATAACAACCATGTATCTTCTTTTTTTTTTTTTATTGAAATGGGAGTCTGCACCTGTGTATGCCATGTGAGCACTATGTTTGCAGTTTCTGCTTCTTAAGGAGAGTGAGGAATCTAAAACATGGGTGAGAGGATCATTTCTGTATTTGTGATGTGTCCCTCGCCATTCAACACCGGCTCCTCTGTAAATAATTTCACGGCGTTTTAACGGTTTGTCTTAAAGGGGGGTTCAGCAAAGCAGGCGTTTAACAACGATGAACCTCTCTTCTGGAAGCAGTTATGTTTCCGTGGTTTACAAATGTTAAACTGAATGACTGTGAAGTAAAGTGAGGTGAGTGTGATTGGAGGATTCTGATGTATGCCCGTCAAATATTTGTGGGCGGGGTCCCCGGGCTTCCTTGAAGTAAACAACTGACCATAGGTGACCAGATTCCTGGGCTGCAGGGTGACGTGCTGGAGCTAATCAAGTGTCTTTTTAAACATGTTTTTCGGATGTCACAGTAGACACTAAAACAAACAAAACACTAAGCTTGCCGGAGAGCTGTCTGCTGGTAGGCTTCCTCTCTTCCTAACCAAACCCTGGATGCTGTATCCTGTCAGTAATGTACACATTTTCTCCAGCAGTCACTCCGCGGGAGGAATTTATCTTTTCATCCAGCCCCAGTGGCTCACACTGGACCTGGATTGTTTCTGAGTAATGAGCTGTCTTCTTCGCTGTGGCTGAGTTAAGGGGCATCTCGTGCAGTTAGGCACAGTCACAGACTGGGAACAGCAGGAACTGGACAACAGCTCTTCCCTCTGATTCTCTGTGGGTGGCACTTCTCAGGTTTCCTTTTGCCCTCTGGAAAAGGTGGTGGGGGGTGATAACAGAACAGCCTTAGCTTGTTTGTTAACCAGTCAGCCTTGCTGAAGAGCTTAGCCCGGTGCAAGGTAAGCACTCAGCTCGCACTGCTATTATATGGCTTTGAGAAAGGCATCTGTTTACAGAGAACTTAAAACTCTGAGTATGGAAGCAGGAGAGAGACCCGGGTGTTCCGGGCACCTGCTGCTCTCCCACAGGGCCAGAGTTTGGTTTCTAGCATTTGCAGCTGCGTGTAATTCCAGTTTCTGGGGGATCTGATCCCCTCTTCTGCCAGGCATGCACATGGCGTGTAAACAGAGTGGTGGGCAAAATACCCACACTTGTGAACTTTTTAAAAACTAAAAATAAAAACTTTAAGGGCAGACTCATTTCTTTTACCTCATTTGTAATGCCACCTAGGTGCATATTCAAGATAACTGCTAGGGCTGGAGTACCACAAATGCAAATTTTCAATTGCTCTTTCTTCTCAAAAAGACAGAAATGGGTTGATATAGGAAGGACCTCTCTAGAAACAAAGAAAAAAGCTATGTTGTTAGATGTTTGTGTGTTTTTTTTTTTCTAGCCAAAAATCTATATACCTACAGTATTTATCTTTATTTTTAGGTTTTCTTTTAAATATATGGAGTCATAGACATCATGGACTGGCCTTGAACTTGCTATATAGCTGAATATGGAATCGAATTCCTTATCCTCCTGCCTCCATCTCTCCTGCATCCGCTCACCTGGCTTATACAGTACTGAAGATTGAACTCAGGGTTTCATGCAAGCATTCTAGGGTGTTTATATAATGGAAAATTTTAAATTCACTGATAAATGGAGGGTAAAAATATGTTAGTCATTTTTTTCAGGTCTTTGGACAGTTGTATAAAAATATAAAATAAAACTTTAACCTTGAGAATTTGCTAGCGTGTTTCTCTTGAGCACACACAGGTGTGAGAGGATTTCACACCGGAAAGAATTCAAAGCTGTTCCTCTTTCGTACTTTTATGGATTAAAACTTTCTTTACCCGTAGTCCTTAGAGATATGAGAAGTTTATCCACAAGGTAGAGACAGCAGCTATAAACGAGTTCATCTAAGGATTGGACTTCTCATTGTAAAAAAGACATCATTCTGAAGGTTTTGTTCCTTAGAGCAAGGTGCGTGCTTCCCACCAGAAAGCTTGGTTTGCGTGAACAACAGTCCCACAAGTTTTCCTACGCGTTGCACTTCCTTTGCATGACCTTGCATAACACTTGCAATTCAATAATTGTATCGCACTACAAGTCACTAATATTTGACATTTTATTTACGATTACAATCCTGTAAAGCGTGGAATATAATACATAGGACAAGAAAGAAGGAAGTAGAGAATGGGAAACCTGGTGGCTGGCAGAGGGAGAGTTTCCCCAAAGGCCGAGTCACTGTACAGTGCATGAAAAGGACAGATTTGAAAGGGACAAATGAACTTCAGAATGCTAATTATTATTGTTGTTGTTGTGTTTTGGATAAATAATCTTGAATCAACTTTCCACTCATCAGTGATTTAGAATGTGACACGATTACATAAAACAGTGGGGCACAGGTAGAAAACAAAGTAAATTCATTGTAATATCCCCTGTGTGTTATAGTTCATTTATCAGTAACTATTGATTATATCTTAGTATGTAAGATGGCTTAAATCCTATCCAATAGATTTTTTAAACTTAGAATCAACTTAATAATAATTTTAATGCCTAGTCAAGAACTTCATAGTTTTCCAAGTATAATAATGAGAATAGTTTTGAAACAGACATAGTCCTTGAACAGAGATCATTGCCTGCTCTGCCAATTACAATGGGGCGTACGAGTATATTTCCCAGTGGTATGGTAATTAAACCTGATCACTTCCATCTCCTTAGTCTGCCACAATTATAGCCACCGGCTTCCAAGCCTAAAACAAAGGAGAACAAAGGAAAATGAAGAACAAAATTGGTCTTTAAAAGCAGTTTGTATTCCCATGTCTTCTTCACTAAGGAATCTTTGTAATACGGCTGTGTTGGAACCTCTGGATGGTGTGTCAGTCAGTATGGGCAGGAAGTGTGGAATAACGAAGTCTCAAAGCCCAGCGCCTTTCTGCAGGCACTCTGTGATGTCCCAGGTGATGTTTCTAGTGGATTTTGAGCAAAGCCTTGCTTTCTCATAGTCTTTGTTCAAGTGTTGTGCCTCTGCCACCCACACCATGCCCAGAACCTCCCAGAACAAGGGAAAACACAGAATGAAGATTTGTGCACTGGTTTGAAGTACATATATAGCACCAGGTCTGTTAGAGAAGGCATGGAATTCCATGTTTCATAACATGGAAAAGAAGCCATGCTTTTGGGTTCGTATGTGTTTCCTAGCATGTAGCAAGCAAAAGCAATTAAATATATATCAAGTAGCGAAACAAACAAACCAAAAAAAAAAAAAAAAAAACCCACAGAGGGTCATCAAGAATCATCAAATAGGCACTTAGAGCATCCAGACTATGTGACTATGGGGTCACTTCTGAAACATTTGTTCTTGGGTTCTTGACTGAGATATTTTTCAGACGGGGCAGATCAGAGGCTGGTCTCCCCAGAGATGAGCTCCCAGCTTCTTGTTTCCAAGATGGACAGTTTTATAGCATGGGATAAACTAGTAGTGATCGCATTTGGAAATGACTCACCTAGCTGGTCTCATGTATGCCGGGCTTTTGATCGCCACAGCTCTTTGTTTTTCTTTTTGTCCTCTGTTAGTGGAGCTAGGGAACTATATTACCCAGGGACAGGGCCTTCCAGGCTCCCAAGTCTACTTCAAAAGAGTATACTCCACAATTTCCCAGTATAATTTGTATCACAGTATAATTTATAATTTATATCTAGCTTCTCAAGAGGCTAAGGCAGTAAGATTGCAGCTCCAAGCATAGCTTTTGGCTACAGAGTGAGTTCAAAGCCAGTTTGAGTAACTTAGGTAGATAGACCGTCTCAAAGTGAAAAACCCACCAAAGGAGTGGGGATACAGCTCTGTATTAGCCCTGGATTCTATCATTCAGAGGACAAAAATAATAAATAAATTATTTAACAAATGGTCATGTAATCACTAATTTTATTGACCAAAGCAAGTCCTAATATCAAGACTTTTTAAATGAACTCTTTTTCCTAAAGTGAACTATACAAAGAGCAGCACCAATTTCTATCTAGATACAATTTCACACCATCTTGTGTTGGGAAAAAATGCAGTTCTTTTAGACCAAGACCTGAAAGGGATCAGCAGGCAATTGGAAAGAATCTTATATGTTAGTATCTGGCTTCAACTTGAACACATAGCAAGAAGTGAGCAGGACCTGCCAAGAAAAGCTCACAAAATCCTTTCAGAAACTGCATCCCTGGAATCTTAGTGTCAGCCTTCGCCAGGTAATTGAGGGTGATTATAGGTATTCACCAGGGGAAGCAGCTGAAACCGTAAGGAATAAGGATCTGTTTCTTTCTTTTTTAATCGAGGTGCAGTATATGAATGAGATTCAATCATCTCAGGATATTAAAGCATTTTGTCCCCATCACTATTCACATAAAAAAGAGACCAGTGTATATGCATATTTTATGAAAATTATAGAATAGATTCATGCAAGTTAACAGGATGTCCAAAAATAGCATCACAAATTTAGCAATACTATGAAATACTTTGTATACGTGTGCACTATCCACTCAAATCTCTGAGCAGACACAGATAAAACACCTTGTGAGGTCATCTTCATACTCAACTAATTACTGATACATTGGTCTAGCTGATTTCTCGGTACTCCCGGCTTTACTTAAAAATGGCTGCCTATTGGAAATGATGAGTCACCAATGTGGATGTGGAAAACGTCAGGGGTCCCCAGCCCTTGATGAAGAGCTACAAGCAGTTAACTACTGCTGGGAAATAAAGTAGTCTTCCCCAGGGGTATGCCCTTTGATTATCCAATACCAAGTGATCAGCCCTTAAATCACATTCATATAAGCAACACTAAGTGGACTCAGTGGGTTGTATTTAGTGTGTGTGTGGGGGGGGGGGTGTAGCAATCATAAATAAAGAAAAAGAGGCCATGTACTTGAGCTTGAGAGGAGGCTGGAGAACAGAGAGGGAAGTGGGAAATGGAGACATTTTAATTGAAAAATAAAATATACTTAGAAACTAACAAAGCAAAGAGTTAACTTATGGTAAATTATAACTCTAAGCAGCTCTCTGGAATAGATCGTGACGATGAAGGAGGAGTGTCTGTTTAGCTCATTTGTGTTTCGTTCCACATGGGCCTCTCTAAAAGGCTGTCACAATGTTAGGACTGACATTGTTCTTTCAAACACATGAAATCATCTCACTACCGTTCATTTGTTGGTACAGAACGCATTGCCCAAGAAACTAAAATGCTAATACCTATCTTTTAGTTCTGTGGTCCAGGAATTTGGTAGCAGCTTAGGTACATGTCTATGGGATTTGTTTTTCTAATACTGTGTCTCTGAGGATGTCAGCCAGGAATCTGGCATCCTAAAAGCACTAGGGAGACCTTCCATTATAGCCCTCCTATACCACTATGGCTAACGTTGTGTAACATTGATGGGAAAGCTGGGCTCTGTCATAGGCAGTGTCTCTGCTGGAGTGAGATAAGTTTCTTCTCTGACAATGAGTGTTTACTCACAGTGTGAGTTCTGACCCAGGAAGCTCACTGATAGCCACAAGGGACAAGTGGCTTCCAGCATCCTGGGAAATCGTGAGAAATCACATGTATATTCGTGATCAATGTGAAGGGTAAATTGCTGTAATTTCAGTGGAAACATTCCAATATGACACAGTAAGAACGTGTTGCTGACCAGTGTGGGGCCGGCATTCGGGGACTTTCCAGTTAATAGATAGTGACGGTCTGAATTGGTAATTCATACAGTTAATTCTTTCAGGGCTGGTTGCTGCACATCATGGAACATCCTTTTTAAACTGGGACCCCATCTTGCAGATCTCTGATTGAGCATGGGGATAGGATGGAAATCTACGTATTTGTTTGAAATATGGTGAAAGAGAGTACTTTGGAAGGCATATTCTTTTCCTTGTCAAATCGAGATTGTTCAGCACCTTGCACAGACCCCAGGATTAGATATAGCTTTAGGCTGGAGGAACTGAGAAGGGAAATCTTCCACACTCTGAGGCAGTGGTAATCTGTTCTAGGTACTCACTGTGTGGCATGCACTATATGGTGAACTTTTTAAAAATCGTTTCTTTGAATTTTCAGCTAAAATCAACAATTCAACTAACCCGAGAGAACCTTCCATTATATAGTCAATACCTTAATGTTGACTGTACCAACTCTCTGTCCAGCCTATTGTTATGATGGTTAGTGTTTAATTCTAGAAGGCCATACTTCATTCCATGTCTTGATGAGAAGTGTCTCTACAGTGCAGCAAACCCATTGATCAGCTCGGGAAATGCATTTGTGTCCTTTGGGGAATGAGCGTGGTTATTGATTCCAGAGGTGGACAGCTGTAATTTTTGCCTGAAATGCTGCTTTATTGTGATCATTACTTTCACTTAGACATTCCTGTTGTGATTAGGGGCAAAACCAGTTGTGTGGCTTGTCAAAAAGCAAGAAGAGTGTCTCAGTACTTTAATAGTATGTGTATTGTTCAAACTCATTAGTTTGTCAATTTCACAAATGTGGCAAATTTATAGGACATTTGTAAAACAATCAGAGTTTTGGGTATAAAATTCCTTGACATTTTAAAATAAGGCTGATGATGAATTTTAACTCTATTCCTTTTTTGACATAATAAATGCTAATCATGTCAGGCACGATTCTAGGCACTGAGGTCATAAATATGAATGAGACACAGTTTCTGAGCTCAAAGAATCCATGACCTAATTAGGAGACATAAAGTGTAAATTTACAGTGTTTCCATAAATCTGAGCACATCATTGATTTAGGGGCACTTTTAGTTGCAAGTGGCACAAGAATCCATCCAAATCTCTTGAAGGAGAAGGGGACCATAGCTGTATCAAGTACTGTCCCAATTTAAAAAGCATTAAATGACCCTTTTTTAAAACTAAATTCCAGGAGATCATGGGAGAATGAGCAAAGAGAAAGTTATCATCCTAGTGATGATGAATACATGCAGGAGAATGCTCTGTAGGGAAGATTCCAGGTAATAAGGTATGCTGTGTTGATGAGTATGTGGGTGAGCATGCCCAATGACCCGAGCTTCATCCCTGGGATGTATATGGTGGAAGGAGAGGGCCATCGTCTGGAAGTTTTGCTCTTCACATATGCATTCTATGACATGCACATGCCTATTTTTGCACAAATAGCATACAAACACATGCACACATAAACATAAACACAACACACACACCAAGTAAAATAAATAATAAAACATGAAATGCGTGGAACTACACGAAGCTTGTGTCTATACTAGAATGTGTGTGTAGAGCCGCTAGGATAACTGAGACAAATCAGGAAGAGAGAGAGAGAGAGAGAGAGAGAGAGAGAGAGAGAGAGAGAGAGAGAGAGAGAGAAAAGAAGCATAGTTAGGCCAGGACCACTGCCTCCCATGGCCAGACTTCACACTTTATACCAGTGGTTTCTTCTCTACTTTGCTTCCATCAGTTTAGATGGGACTACTGTTTTTTAAAGAACATTTATTTACTGTGTGTGTGTGGAGGGGGGGGTACAAGGCATGTACACCGCAGGGCTCATGTAGATGTCAAAGGGTCGCCTGCAGGAGTTCTTTCTCTCTTGCAGTCTGTGGGTCCCAGGATTGAACAGGCTGTGAGGCTTAGTGCCAAACATATTTACCTTCTGAGCCATCTCACCGATGATTTTTTAATGAAATTAAAGGAAGTGAAATAGTGTTTGTGTGTTATTGGATGATAATTTAAAATATACTGTCTGTTTCAAATAAATTGACCCTCATTGTCAAAGTTGTGATTGGAGGAGGTGGTGCCGTAGGGAGATGGGTGACCCCATGATTTTTTCAACTCTTCTGTTAAGAGATGTGGTGAACTTGTGCTGAACTTGGTGTCTGTGGGGTTCCCAGGAAGGAGAGAACAGGAAATGACCTGCTTGGATGGCGGGGATCTGCTCATAGTAACCTTCCAGGTCATCATCTGCATGGCAATCCTCAGATGAGTTTGGTTTCGCAAAATGTTATGAAGCAGGAGGGCGTACTGCTTACAAAGGCTCATGGGAAAGTTCTGGGCTTCAGTCTCCTCTCCGTGGGCTATATATGGGAATCCCACTCTGTATATAGAGTGCCTGAGTCATGTCCTTAGGTAGTCATGACACATGCGGTAGGTTACAAATGGGTAGTTTTCTAACATCACAAATCTACAATCATTAACAAATGAAAGGTTGTCACTGTTCCTTAGAGAGTCCTCTCCAAGTGTCTCTTAAACACAACTCCTGCTTCCAGTTCCCTTTCCTCTTAGTATTTTGAGAGCCATCCTGAGGTCCCTCAAATCCCAGCCCAGGGGCTCCTTTTCCCTGATCCCCTCATCTTACTTAATGATCTTTACTTCTCCTTTCTTCTTTGTCACACTCAACTTTTCTACTCTTAGGCATTCAACCTTCGACCTTCTTTTGCCTTTTCTGCAGACGCTTAGATTCTTAGCATCATGACTTCCCTAGAGGAAGATGTCAGCTGTCACTGTGAACTTCCCCTGTTGGCTCCCTTTGGTGCTAGCCTTGGCATCTCAGGATGGAGGCTCAACTGGAACAGGTTTTTGGGTTGAGCATGGCTCACCCTCAACTGTTCCCTGTCACCTTTTGCAAAAACCATTCTGTATACATGGTTGATACATTGCCTTTCACAGCATGGAAATAACTCATCTCACACGTAAAAGGAAGGGGCTGCGCAACATGTGGAAAAAGAGGAGGAGCCTTCCTTTCTCACAAACCTCACTGCTCTCAAATATGGCTGTGCATTAGCCATTCCCTGTGGTAGCTTCCATAGGCATTTCCCTTTAACCTGCAGATGGAATGCATGTCCATAAGAATAATAGAAATTACAAAATAATACATTATAATGCAAAACTTTTTATTTATTTATTTATTTATTTATTTATTTATTTATTTATTTATTAAAGGTTTCTGTCTCTTCCCCACCGCCGCCTCCCCTTTCCCTCCCCCTCCCCCAGTCAAGTCCCCCTCCCTCGTCAGCCCAAAGAGCAATCAGGGTTCCCTGCCCTGTGGGAAGTCCAAGGACCACCCACCTCCAACGTCTAGTAAGGTGAGCATCCACGAAACTGCCTAGGCTCCCACGAAACCAATAGGTACAGTAGGATCAAAAACCCAGTGCCATTGTTCTTGAGGTCTCAGTAGTCCTCATTGTCCACTATGTTCAGCGCAAAACTTAATACCCCAGACCTTAAGTTTGTGGTGATACTCAGTTGGGTTTCACCTTCCTTGATGATCAGTAAACAGTCTATGTAGTGATACAGAATGTGTCTTTCGGACTTCCTAGCTATGATTAGCTTCCCACCATTCTAATGTCTCTGGGACACAGGTAGAATATTTATCCATTGTTTATCATTTGAATAAGTAAACTCAACACACAATGCAAAAGTCCCCCATGCTGCCATAGCCGTGTTCCATTGCAGCAGCAAGTTGCAGCTATGTCTCTGATTTCATATGCTGTCTCACTTCAAGTTCTTACGTGGTAGTGTCCATTTCTCAACGTCCTGGCTCTGCATCCTGTGAATTTTGCTGTTCGGTGTTCTGAATTCTGTCCAATGTTGGTATTTTCCATCTTTGGATGGTATGATGCATACATTTTTTTTCAAATTCTTTCAAGTTGCTATTTTCATGAATCAGGTCCCTGAAGCCTGCTTGATTGATGGTTGTACCTTAGTAGCCAAATACCCAGGATTCATGACTGTCAGGACTCTAGTGAGCCAAAGCCTTCAGCTAGCCTTAGGATTTCTGAAAATCTTTCCTAAGTCAAAATACATCACTCAAGTACTGTACAGAGAAGTGCTCCCAACAAAAAAAGCCCATTTTGCTTATATTACATGCTCTAGTAGGCAGCCATTATTGATTTTACTCTAATAGTTTATACATTAACTCAACAGATATTAACTGGCTGCAATATATCAGCTACTGAGCAAGGTGTGATATATTGAGCATGGATCAAGACAGATCACACTTCTATCCTAATTACTCAGCTTTGACAGTGACTAACTATTAGCCTGTTTATTTTGCGCCGAGCAGTGATTTTAAATTTCTCTTCTAAAGGACAGAAGAAAGGGTAGATGTGTTTATATCAGTGCAGAGTACATCTGACAGAGGACGGTTTTCTGCTTCCCCTTGGCAATTGTATGTTACTTACAAACTGAAGATTGAGCTTGAGTGTCTACAGTAATCAACGAAGGAGTTCATTGTTAGTGTTTTAATGCTAATCTCTCCTAGCCATGGATTTTATACAGCTTACTTTTCACAAAAATGCCGACGCTTATTCTTGAACTCTTTGAAATATTGCAATTTGAGGTAAAAAAATATAAAATCAAAAAGTGAAACATACTAAACTTTTAATGATTAAGCAGCTCGTGTCCATATGTATTTAAATGGAAATTCTTGAAGTATTTCATTACTTAAAATTAATTTGGTATGAGTGATACATTATGAAAGCATTTCTAAGCGATGGCAGCAAAGCAAACAGTGTGTTATGAGAAAGTGTGCTTGTGTTTTAGAGCATACTTCCAGGGAGTGTTGTCGTGAGGAGCTGGTTCTAAACAGCAGCCGCCCAGGGAATTCTAGTTGGGTACGAGGAGAAGTCTAGGGGAGTCTTATAAGCTTTTATAGGGTTGAAGGTAGAGATGAGAATGTCAGAAGGCGTATAGATAATGAAGTAGAAGGTGAAATACACTTATTCGGAGAAGAGTAAAATACGGGAAATATGCAGACTTGACACACAGAGTTTAGAAACATCTGTATGTTCTTCTGGTTAAAAAGAAAATGTGGTTTCTGGCTGAGCATTCACTTGCGTAGGATTTGCACCAAACATAAACCCTAAAGGGTTGATGTGGGTTTGAAGATCTGCTATAAGGAAGGCCACCTAATACTGTATGTTGAATCCTGAGCATTTCCTAAAGGTTCAAGCGTGAAAGTTTTGCTCCCCATGGTGGCCCTCATGTGATGTGGTGGAACGTTTAGGAGGTGGTGTCTCATGGGAAGTAAGTGGGTTATTGATGCAGGCTATATGATGCGCCCTCTTCCTCTTCTCATTGCGTCGAAGCTTGTGAGGTGAGCTGTAGCTGGACTTTCCTTTGTGGGATCACCAGCCTGCAAAAAAAAAAAAAAAAATAACAAGGAGACTTATTAATTATGAAGCTTAACCTTAGCTTAGGCTTTATCTCAACTAGCTCTTATAACTCAAATTAACCTGTTTCTACTAATCTGCATTCTGCCGTGTGGCTCAGTTACCTCTCCTCTGTATCCTGTGTATGACTTCTTCAGAGTCCAATTCCTCTCTCTCCCTAGAAGTCCTATCTGTTCTCTCTTGCCTAGCTATTGGCCATCCAGCTCTCTATTAAACCAATCAGAGGCAGAGACACACCTTTACAGTGTACAGAAAGATGATCCCACAACAGTGAGCACTTCGCTCTGCCATGCTTTGACTATGACTCTTGAACCAGAGATTTAAAATCATTGGTTCACTTACCTTGGGCTCAAACATCAAGAATTGTGAGCTAAATAAATTTTTATGTAAGTTAATTATTTCAGGTATTTTTCTATACACTTGGAGGACTGACTAACATTAAAATGGGCAGGACAGTTTTTGATTGAAGGTTTGTACACAATGTCCTTCATGCCAGAGTCTTTTCTACCCAGTCTGGATATCACGGCAAAGCCAGTCACTGAGAAAATAGCTCTGAACTCACCTAGACTTGCCTCCCTCCCTCCCTGAACATTCTTTCTTCAGATTATGTCCAAATGTAACAACTCACAAATTCTCCCATTTAGGATGTGAACTGGGATTGCATCCAAGACTTGAATACGGGGTGTTTATCAGAGACATCCATAAAACTTGGTGTGTGTCACTAGTAAGACCTTTTATTTTCCAATATAAGTAGCTACAGCTCAGAGCTACATGCTATTGGACTCTTGGAAATAAATAGTGCAGCATTCATTCCTATATTTTTACCTCTAGAAATTTGTTTATTGAAAAAATATGATAAATTCCAAAATGAGACAGATATTACACATAAGCATTAGGTAAGTCCATTTTGAAAATGTAAGTTTATCAGACATTGAATATTTATTACACAATTAAATCATACAGGACAAGAAGCTATTCAGGACATATTGCTGAACAATAAAACCTGTATATTAATTCCCTATTCATTATAGAGAATACATTATATAAAAATCAGGTTGTCAGATCTTCTCTAAAGTAAACACATTTCTGTATCTGGGATGGTAGATTTACTTAAGTGTTCCTCCCTCCCTCCCTTCCTTTGTTTCTTTCTTTCGAGGTTTAGAGCTTTTTATGCTCCTGCCGAGGCAGTTTGGGACTTAGTTCTGGCAGGTCATCTCCACATTTCTGTTGTCTCTTCTTTGTATAGCATAAGATAACAAGTTTGGGAGGAAGTGCTGACTGTCTTTGCTCCTCGGGCATAGTAGTGACCAGTGGTCAAGTTACAACTGTCCTACAAAAGTTACTGTGAGTCATATTCATTCAGGCATAAAAGTTGCCTCAGATAACACATGCTCTGCATGGTGGGATAAACCTTGAATATTTCACTTTGGTTCCTGCTCCAGCTTCAGAAGAATGATGGGAAAGAGGGGTTGGATAAACAGCACTGTGTATCTCTTAATTATGATCTTATTTGGATCAAATGTCAAAGGGTAAGCCTCAGTTCAATGTCTATTAAACGTATTATTTTATTTAGATAGGTTGCTGCTATAGTTTTAAGAAATACATTCTATAAAACTTTGTTGTTAGACTAGCATTTCTGATGTATTACAGGTTGTTGGAAATAGACATATCAAAAGGTACTAAAGGAGGAATGGAAAGACAGAAAACCTGAGTTCTGGCTTCGTAGTAACTTTGAGACCTTAGACAATTTCTTTATCAGAAGAAACTTATGATAACCCTAGCCTGGAACCCAAATTAACATGGATCAGATAAAATTTAGAGAACATAAAATTTATAATAATAATTTAAACTATGCAAGACTTCAACGTTCTCAGAGTTAGCTGCTTCTGTGTATTCCTGTGAAAACCGCCTGCATGGGCAATGGTGGAGGGTCCAGTGTCGACCCCAGAGGTGGTTCTCTCAGATGCGACAAAGTGACATTTTCTTTCTTGCTCCTCTGGGTCCCTAGCTCCTTCCTTTCTGAAACATCTCCCAATTTCAAGGCTGTAGGTCTCATTTCTTTACCTGGGTGCATTTGTTGACCTAAATGTCTACATCCTGCAGAATCAAGAGACTTGGTCAGAAAAGGAGAGCACCTGGAAAAGTGATGTAAATGCATAGATACGTTTCAGGTGATCTTCCCAGCAACACACCACAGTCATCCATTCTCTTAGTTTTCATTCTTTCGAATAGACATCTTGAACTTGTCAGCTGTAACTGCATCTCTCCTAGTCATATTTGTGCTGATCATAATTGTATATTCAAATTTTGTTTTCCTAAACATGTTCATGGGTTCTGTTTTCCTGGGCTTATTTTCCAATGCTTGCCTGATCCCCCAGGTGCTATTCTAAGTAGCTTACTTCAAGAGCTGGTTGGCTGAAAGGTGCAGTGAGAAGTTTGAATGACACATTTTTATTATATATTTTGGGTAAAATAGGGCTTAAGTGGGCTTTCTTAGGTTTTTATAGCCCAATAATATTAAACAACTATAACACATAACATCGAATAAGAGCATCTGTAGAAATTCTACCTCAGTATCAAAGCTAGGATGCTCTGAATGGGGTCATAGAAAGTACTTTTGGATATGTGAATTGCACTGGTCCCTACTGTTGTGTTGTTGTGAGAATACATTTTATCTATCCTTAGCCTTTTATTAGAATGTTGTGATTAAAGTTTATCTTAGTTTTTAATGCTTTCTTTGTTAATGAACGTTGTTAGAGGAGATATGCACCTGACAGAGCAATTTTTGTTTTAATCCATTTAGGATTAATTCATCATGCCAGTGACAGAGTGCTTGCCTGCTGTGTTTAACACCCTGGGTTCCATCCTCAGCACTCTAAAATACATACACACACACACACACACACACACACACACACATATCATCACCGTAATCATCACTACTCTACCACTACCACCACCACCATCATCATCATCATCATCATCATCATTTTTCATAGTTATAGAAAGTCAAATAGTCCAAGTTCAAGGAACAGCAGAGTCAATGTCTGGTGAGGTCCTACGTTCTGCTTCATAGATGATACTTTTCCCTATGTTTTCATATGGTGGGAGAAGGAGGGGTACCATTTGGGCCATTTTATCATAACACCAGCAGGCTCATAGCCTAATTAATACCAAATAGACTAATCAATTACCAAAGGTGTACCACCTCATGCCATTAAAATTGGAATCTGTGTGTGAGTTTGAGCAGTGCAATAGAACAAAAATAACTTTGGGGAATCTTACCTGTACCAGCATGTCCATTTTGTATTGATATTAATGTGAGTTGAGTTTCTGATTTCTTTCTTAAACTTAGACTATGTAAATGGATATAAAAAGGGGAGGGCTTTCTGGTTTTAAAGAGGTTGAGTCTTCTCTCTGTCAGGGTATGAATTTAACTGTGTGCAGAATGAACCAGCTGTTTTCTGTATTTCACAGTACTAACCAAACTTTTTTTTGGGGGGGTGGATATCCCTTTAGTTATTGATAATAGTTGGTCATTTACATTGTGTGTTTTCCTATAAGGGGGATGTGTAATAGATTATCTTGAAAACATACCAGTAGAAAAGAGAAGTGCATTTGTTTAAGACAGATGTCAATCTGTAGTTAGACTTTTAGACTCAATTTTTTTTACCTTTTTTTATTCTTTTATTTTTTTATTTTTTGGACAGGGTTTCTCTGTGGTTTTGGAGCCTGTCCTGGAACTAGCTCTTGTAGACCAGGCTGGTCTCGAACTCCCAGAGATCCGCCTGCCTCTGTCTCCCGAGTGCTGGGATTAAAGGCGTGCGCCACCACCGCCCGGCCCTTTTTTTTTTTATTCTTATTATCTTGCTTCTTCCTTATCATAATTTATTGTCCCACATACAGAATAAGAGAGAACAAAGGCATGCCTTTGCTATCTCAGACTTGGTTGGGGTCGACACAGAGTGACATTTTGTTTGACTTCACTTTTCCTTGTTATAGAATTATACCACACTTGTTGGGACAGCTTGTGCCTTTTATTCCCCCAACTGAATTCCCTGCAGTTGTGTTTGTTTACAATGATGTGTGGCTGGTCTGACCTTGTCCTGTTTTGTTTCAGGAGCTATGCCTGTCCCAGACCAGCCTCCTTCAGCCTCAGAGAAGACCAGCTCCTTGAGCCCAGGCTTGAACACCTCCAATGGGGACGGCTCTGAGACAGAGACCACTTCTGCCATCCTTGCCTCCGTCAAAGAACAGGTAGAAGCATTCTATTTGTGTCTCGTTCATGGGGGCATGTAAAAATTGTTTCTTTGGATGGACATCCATGGTTACATTGTTTGAACATAATATGTTAGTATTTATTATGTAAACAATATTAAAATATGGTTACAATTGTTTTTAACTTCATGCTGTTACTTGCGATTCAGGCAGCTTTTCTTAAAATCATAATCCAACATATTTCATAAAGAGGAGAACACTTTCATGGAGATAAACTTTTGGAAGGTATATTGATTAAATTGACATTTGTTGTTATTGGGCATTTCAGGCCAAATACTTGGTGTACTGAAATATTGTCTAACCTGTAAACAAATATCTGGAAACTTAAAAATTGAGAATATGTTGATAATAGCTGAATATTGCAGTGAGTGAAGGGAAAATGTCTTTCCTGGTGTTTTTTTTTTTTTTAATGACTTCATTGGGGGGGGAATGGAACAAGATTGCACTGATACTTTAAAAGATTGTACGAAAACATAAACACTTGATAGTTTAAGGAAATCAATAAAATTCATCATATAAAACATGTTAATTACAATACAGGAAAAATTCTACAACTTTCCCTATCAAAGTCTTCAAAACCTGATTGACTTCTCAGATATGTCATCGCTATAAAAATGGATAAATAATCAAAATTTATGTCTGAGATTTAAAAAGAAACTGTTCTACAAATGCTATGTTTCTTGTAAATCAAAGGTGATTACAGAAAACTGGATGGAGACTTGTATTTTCTTCTGCATATATTCTAGAGAATAAAACAGGATTATCAATATAAAAAATGTAATTTACATGTAATTTTTGGATTTATTTAAAGAATGCAGTTTATAACTTGAAACATGTCCTGCAGAGTCTATAGATTGGGCGATAGGCATTTCTACCTGTGAAATGAATTTAGGCTATTTTCTTACAGTTATTTTGAATTCTTACAGACTTTAGTTAGTTATCCTGCCATGTTGTAGAACATTCGACAGATTCTTTCCTTCAATTATCCTTTGTTGCCCAGCATTGCACCTCTCTGCTCCTTCACTCCCCAGTCTTCGTGGGCCTCATTCTGCTCTCTGTTGGGTTTGAGCCATTTTATTCCATGCTGCTGGGTTCGCAAATGCATTTGTGTAAAAGTGGCACAAGGAACATAGACAGGGACACTGTGATTGTGGAGGAGCACAACCCAAAGGTGGGGCGATCAAGAGTAGGCACTGCTCTGTATGCAAGTGAAGAGTTCCAGAGGAAGCCCATCATGTTTAATAAGTGGGCTGATTAGATCAGTGTAGGAAGCCACCTACTTATCAGTCCATCAGTAAAGCTAAAGGAGATGCCATTGACAGGGAAGATCAATGACGCTGTCAGGAGTGCTCCCCAGTCCCAGCCCCGCTTCAGAAAGTGTGCAGCTAAATAGGTCTACAGGGAAAGCTGAGTAGATCGATTTGATCGTCTAGAGCAGGAAATGTTAACTAGGACTGTGCTGCTCCATGGGTTTGCTGGTGAAAATCCCACTCGTGAGTTTTGTGATCATCCTGAGGAAGAGTGGATATGAGAGCCCAGTAGGGCTTTGGGCCAGCCCAGAACCTGGGACAGTTGAGGCAGCCTGGTGCCTTCTTTGGATTTGATCTGAAAGTCTTTTTGAGACACTGATTTAGTTCACTGACAAAATATAAATTGGGAGATCAAAATTTAACAAGAAAATTGAATGACTTGTCTAATGACAAAAACAGTGTTTTATTACGGGATTTGGTAGTGTAGTTTACAATGAGAGAAAAGACATGAAACACAGGTTGTTGAAATTGGAGCGGTGGGGCTGGTTCCCTAGCACCCCTGCCGCCTGCTAGCTTATGCCCCAAAATAACAACACACAAACTGTATGTGTGTTCTCGCACCTGGACTAGCCCATTTCTAATAATTGTTTGTAAGCACCGCAAGGTGCACTTACCGGGAAGATTTTAGCCTACGTCCATCCTGGGTCGGAGCTGCCTGGGAGAGCGGAGCCTGGCATCTCTGCTCCAGAGAGCAGAGCTGTCAAGTCTGAGCTCACTTCCTCTTTCTCCCAGCATCCTATTCTGTTTACTCCTCCCACCTATGTTTTAAGCTATGTGGCCAAGCAGTGTGTTTATTACTTAACCAATGAAATCAACAGATTGATATATGACACTCCCACATCAACAGGTCATCAATATCATTACCATATCCCAAAGGGACACATAAAGTTAGACGATTGTTTCGTTGTCATTTTGATGTAGTCTCATATAACCCAGTCTAGGCTTAAATCATTATGTATCTAAAGAAATTGACTTTTAATTTCTAATTCTCCTGCCTCTACTTTACAAGAGCTAGAACTACAGGCATGTATGAACATTCTTGGCTTATGAGATTCTGGGGATTCAATCCAGGGTTTCTTGTTGACCAGTCAGGCACTCTACTGAATGACATACCCTGCCCGTGTTTAGGCATCTGTAGCCAGTATCATCTGTCTGGTTGTTTTGTAGACAAACATTATTGTTAAGAACTTATGGATATATGAATATGTGAAGATTCAAAGAAGGATAGAATCGGCTTCCCAAGCATACTAACAACAACAGTATCAAGTGGATGGAAATAGCAAGACTTATCTTGTAGGACATAATGAAGGGCTTATAGCAGATTCAGATGCGAGTCAGGGTCCAATTCCTTTCCAGTTAGTATTCAATTTAATACAGAGGTGCGGTTAAATGATGCCAGTGTGAACATCTCAAATAAATTTAAAGTGCTTGCTTTATAATATATAGGGAAAAAATGTCCAAGGAAATACTATAGCCATAAACATGAAAAGTAAGCATATTTGAAAAAAATTGGGAGATAAATAGTTGATGTCAGGCAGTGGTGATGAGGACTTTTAGGCAGAAAAGGCAAATTATTAGGGAATGTGCGGTATGTGAGGCAGTGGAGGAGTAACAATAGTAAAGGAAATTATGCATTGAAAGGTAGAAAAGGGAGCTAAGAGATGGCTCAGTGGTGAGAGCACTGGCTGTCCTCGCAGAGGACCTGGGTTCTGTTCTCAGCGCCCATACGGCAGCTCACCTTGGTCTCTGCTGTTCTAGTTCTGATGCCCTTTCTGATGTCTGCAGGTACTAGACACATGGTGCACATGGTGCAGGCATGCAAACCATTCATACACAAAATGAAAGTAAAATTTATTTAATTAAAAGTAGAAAATATATATGTCATAGTGTAACAAAATGTCGATAGAGCTAATGTAACATTTTTTTAATGCTGATAAGAAAAAGAACAGACAAGATTAGAAAACCAAGTAGAAGGTAAGAATGAAATTCACAGGAGAAAAATTCAAACAAGTCTTGGCTATGCATTTACCTATGGATACATACAATGTGCATGACGAAGTTTAAATACAAACAAATTCTCATTTGATTCCCTCAAGTATTCCAGTGTAAAAAATGCTATTATTTTATTCTAACTAATGGTTAAGGTTTAGGGAAATCCTCATTTTCTTTTAATTCCAAAAATGGCAGTGAACTGCTGTATGTTTTCCTTGGTCAAAGGATCTGTTTGTATGCACTGGCCGTGGAATGACATAGTAAGTATCCGGTAGGAGTATTGGATCCTTTCAAGTTTAGACATATTGTCTATACCTTCAGATTATATATACATATACATAATATCTACACACAGATAATCTGTCTGTCTATATATTTATTATCTATCATCTATCTATCTATCTATCTATCTATCTATCTATCTATTATCTATCTATCTATCTATCTATCGATATTTAGTACAATACTTATTTGTTATCTATCTACCTACCTATCTATCATCTATCTATCTATCTATCTATCTATCTATCTATCTATCTATCTATCTATGGATATTTAGTACAATCGTTATTTGGGGGCCACAAGAAAAACTAGAAGAATATTGGTTAACAAAGAGAGGAAATAATAGCAAATTCTTTCTGTGTGCAATCATTAATAAAGGTGAGTTGGAGCTGTATGAGTAGCATTTAAAAACAAAACTATGAGACATTGTAAAAGGAAATGGTATGTGATGGTGTTACTGGGTCTTTAAAACAAGAGGATGAACTGGGATTTAAAAGCAAGGATTGAAATTGGGTGGTAGGGAAGTGGTGAGAATCTGAGGGATGTTGGAGGAGAAGAAAAGAATATGGTCAAAATATAGTCAATAAAAACGTTAATAAAAATAAATTATTTAAAAATTACTTGTTTTGGATATTCTAGAGACGTTCAAAGGAAAAGATAAAAATGTTGCCTGTCATTACACTGATTAGAGTGTGTGATTACTTAGGAAGAATATACTGTGTTCATAGAGAGTATAGAAGAAATAAGAAATAACAAGGGAAACATTTGTAGGATTTGGTCAGCAGAAATTCCTCTTCAAGCTGAGTTAGTGTTGGATCAATGTTGAGAACTCAGATAATGCTCCTAGTGCCAGACTTCATTGTTGTAAATAAAAGAGCTCCTCCCCTGCCACACACACTTCTTTACATCATTGAGGATAAGTCCAAAGCCCCTACATCCGAGGCTAGACCTGTAACACTGAGCCCTCCTTCTACTCTCCACCTTTCTAAAGAGAAGAATGTAAAACCTAAAGACTGGTTTTTCTAAGTGATTGAAGAATTCAGTGTTTGATTTTAGGGAGCAAAACTGAGATTCTTCTGTGGTAGATGATTAAGATGAGAAGGAATCAAATGCCTTCCTGGGAACTTGGTGTGGAGCACGCTGAAGGGCTCAAGGGAGACCTGTGGTCTGATGTGTAGTGTGTAGTGTTTGCTTAGGTGGTGTGAGAAGCACATAAGGAAAATACAGAAACGGTCTTGGGATAGCCTCATTCAGACAGTCAATCACTTCTGCATCAGGGGATTTAAGTTCTAAACAATTTTAAAGGATTGTATTCTCTCTTAAATATAATTTTTATTTATACAGTTTAAACAAATTAATGCTATTTCTGTAAAACATTATGTTGTCATAAAAACTGACTTTAAAAGTTAGTCTTTTATTTTTTGTTTTCTTCTTATTCATGTGTATGTATGTGTGTCTGTGTTAGTGTATGCCATTTGTCCAAGAAAGTGCCCTTAGAGATAAAAATAGGATATAGGAACCCCTGGAGCTGGAGTTATGGGTAGTTGTAAGAAACCTTTCTTTGGTTGCTGGGGACTGATCAGATCTTCTGAGATATGTGTACACACACACACACACACACACACACACACACACTTTCTCTTACCAGCTCTACCATCTCTACAGCCCTAAGTTATTCATTTTTATCATTAGCAATAGCAAACAATGTAGTTTTGTATTTTTAACTTAAAGAATACAATTTTATCTCTATCCTATAAGTAATTTTGAAAACTGGCTATTTGAGTAGAGATCACATTTATGAATAGGGAATTACAAGTAGAATCTTCTCTGATATCACATCATGTTCTAATCCTGTCCTTTTGGAAGTCAATCATTCCTGCAGCAGGGAAGTCATTCTTTTGTACAGCGGGCATATGTTCTGAATTATCATGCAGTAGTTGAATAATTCATTAACCCATCCAGCATACATACTGAGAACTTTATACTATCCGCATCAGCATACACTAGGGCAATGTGCACAGTGAAAATCGAGTAGCTAGAGTTCATTAAAATAAGTTGTTAATGAGATGCAGGCTGGTAGTTAACTTGAATGGAAATAAATTCCAGTTTACAACCACAGATTGAAACTTAAGTCATGCTACACCATGTGCTTGGTACCTCACAGAAAGGCGTGAGTGAAATGTTTGTAAGATGAGTCCTTGAACATAGCCGTCATGCATTGTTCGACATAAATGTTTTCATTGATTTTTATTTTTGCTGCAATTTCCTGTCTTGATTATCATTTAACTAGTGGATTTTCCGCCTTCGTTCTTAGCATAAATAGATGGTTTAGCATGATAGGTGGTTAGTTAACTCCTGTGTATCAGTTTCCTTACCTCAGAATACCAGCCTCACTTCCAACAGTTACCAAGTCTCTCCTATGGAATTTCTGAGAAATACCTAATCTTCATTTTCTGTCCTGTAACCTAGTGTTCTTCACCAAGTGAGTTGGGAAGAATGAGCATGCGTTGTGTGGTGAGGCGGTGATGCCAGTCGTCTGGATAAATAAGACTGGCCATGGGTACCTTCGTGGCAGTCAAGAGGCATTATTCCGTCGTGTTTCCCAGGCCCCTACTGTGTGCTCAGGACTGTGATTGTGAAAGTTGATTCTCAGATTTCGAGTTTGCTTTCATGATAGGTATGTGATAAGCTTTAGAATGCAAGGGTTGGAGGGGCATTGAGGAAGAGAAGGCTCAGGAGAGCTGATCTTCTGATTTAAGATGGAAACGACCCTTGACTTGTGTAACTGATGTTACCTGAGAGAACGTCATTGAGTAGACAAGAGTGAGCTGAATCCAGGATACACGTGGAATGCAGACAATTAAACTTTTTCAAATGGCTGCAGAGCCAGTCCCGCTGAGTCTAGTTTAGGAAGTTTGGGCTGTTGTTCTTACTGTTATCACACTGGCCCTGTCTACTGGTTTGAGTTCATAACTTCTAAGTATCTAAGGAGTTGGGATGAACCAGGTTCGAGAAAGAGAGACAAGGGAAATGAGGGATGAAGACTTTATTTCTACATCTTAGATTTCCCCACCAAGTGAAAAAGATTACTGACTGAAATGCCGATAGAAAGAAGGGCTTCGTGGCCACACGGAAAATGATGTAAACCCAAGAATGAATACCTAAAACCAGAAACTGGAAAGCAACCATCGAAAATGCCAAGACTCATGTTAAAACCATGAAACTGAGGGCATTAATAAAAGTGGAGATGGCACATCTGTTATCTGTGTCCCTCTGACAGCTGGTGTGGGAGTGGAGTTGGAGCGGTTGTGAGGAAGGCCTGGAGCTCTCTCTCTAGTGGGGAAGAGAGAGCTGGAGGTCATGCCTTGCTGCTGGAGACCAAGCTTGCCGGCCTGTGATCAGCTAGAGGACAATCACTCTGCTCTACATTTGCTTGCCTTCATTTAGAAAAATAATGGTATGATGTTGGTGTGCTCTCCAAACACAAATTTGTATTCGGCCATACTTTATAACGTTTGCCTTCGTGTTCTGTTTGCAATAAATGTGAATATTACACTTGATCTTTGCAATACTATAAATCCCCTGGAAATATACTTTTGATTAAAAATAACATCTCCTCTGTTGTTTAGCCCCTGTATCATTCAATAATTTTGTGCTTTCAAAAATTAGTATCCAGGTGAGCTTTCGAACTTAGATTTTGCATGTGTTTCTGTGTTATGCATACATCTATGCTTCTTTGTGTGTGTATGTGTGTGGCAAGGCCAGAAGTTGATATATAGTTATTTTTCCAATCACCACCCCCCTTATATATTGAAGCAGTACCTCACTTGAATCCAAAGTTCACCAACTTTTCCAGTCTAAATAGTCAGCTTGATCCAAAACTCTCTGTACTTGCCTCTTACATGGCTGGTATCTCGGGTTGGCTGCCACACATACTTAGCCTTGCAGGTGGTGCTGGGCATCCAGACTCGGGCCCTTGCATTATATGGCTAGCACCTTTACATTCTGAGGTATCTCCCAAATACTCCAAAGTGGCTTTTTTTATGAGGTAGAAAAAATTAATTGAGGAGTTTTACAGTCTTACTTAGTGCTTATTGATATTTGCACACTGTGTTAGCTATATAAATGACTTTTTCCACCATTCGGGTTTATTCAATTGTAAATCGGCCACACGGACAATTTCTCGGCGTATGCTAGTTTGTGTAAAGACATTTTTTCCCCATAGCATTTACCAGACTCCTATTGTGTGCTCAGGACTGTGATTACAAAGGTTCATTCTCAGATTTGGAGCTTGCCTTCATGAAAAACATATATGATGAGTTTTAAAGTGTAAATATTGCAAAGTTTTACACATTATTGAATTCCAAATGATTTGTACAAAAAAGTACTCAGCACCATGAAGACTCTTCTCACTGATGCCCTGTTGCTGCCATAGTTTTACTTGTTCTCCCCCGATCAAACACATTGTAAATCATATTCCTGACTGGAGAGGCATTTTCTGGGCCAGTGTTGAGTACGTGATGATTCAGAGACAGCGGACCATCCTCTTGTTTCTACGCCCTTGCGCTTATCATTCAATAGAGGAAGAGACAGAGCTGGAGGCATTTCTGTGCTTCCATTCTGACTGAACCACTCCACTGTGCCCTTGACACAAGATGTACCTGCCATAGGAAGGCATATGTAAACTATATAAATTATTTTTTCTTTTCCTTGTTTTTGGTGACTCAACCTTGAGAGGCCATGTCCACACCTGGGTTGTCCTGACTCTTCCCCTGAGTAGTTGGCCTCCTGTTAAGCCCTGTGATATAAATGCATGTAATATTTATGTTTCCCAATAAACTCCAACTCTGCTTCAAGAACTTTAATTTTATGTAAAATTAAATTTTACTCTTTTGCATTCATCCACTGGATGCTCTACTTCCCTTTTAAAGATATAGCTTCTCTATTTATAACTTTAAAGAACCGTAGGATGGTGTTTTAGGGTTCCTATTGTTGTGACAAAACACACCATGACCACCGAACAAATTGGGGAGGAAAGGGTTTATTAGCCTTATACTTCAGTATTGCTGTTCATCACTGAAGGAAGTCGGGGCAGGAACTCAAAACAGGGCAGGATCCTGAAGGCAGGAGCTGATGCGGAGGCCATCAGTAAGCAGTAGGGGTGCTGCTTACTGGCTTGCATTCCCTGGCTTGCTCAGCCCACCCTCTTACAGAACCCAGGACCAGCAGCCCAGGGATGGCAGCGCCCACCATGGGCTGGGTCCTCCCTCATCCATCCCTAATTGAGAAAATACCATACAGCTGGATCTCATGGAGGCATTCCTCAACTGAGACTCCTTCCTTTGATGACTCTAACTTGTGTCAAGTTGACACACAAAACCAGCCAGTACAGCATAGAAGAACAGCATTTTAAAGATAAGATTATCTTTTCCCTTCATATGATAGTCACTTAGTTGCTGTTCCCCAGTTTTGCATGCTTGACCTTTTAGCATTATTGATGCTACTACAAACACAGCTGCAGCTCTGATAACACAGTATGGAATATGACAGAGCACCGTGAAACATCCCCCAAACAGAATTCTGGAAAAGCATTTTGTGAAAGTAATGACAGAATTATTATCCATGGAGAGGAGGAAATTCAAACACCTTCGGGAAAGGTCAAGAACAGAAAGGATTACCTACAAAGACCAGTGAACTTTAGATCCATTTAGTCAGAAAGGCAGGGATTAGACGTTCCATAATACCAGCATGGAAATTTTTCCACCTGCCAAAATTAAAAAGAAAGTTACTTTGTTCTTGACTTTTAAACTTCATATCTTGTTTCAAGCCTTGCATAAATAGAGGAAGAAATGATTGCGAAATGATAGCGAAAGTACGATTGTCCCTACATTTTCTTACTCAATCAGAAGCTGCTTTAGGAGAAGTGTGTTTCTCAAGGTGTTGCTAGGAGGCTACATAGTGGGGTTTCTGTAGTTTAAAATATAGTTTACAACAAAATATATACAAAAATATAGCTTACAACTAAAATAGGACAGAATCTCAGGCAAGACCTCTGCACGTCACAGACAAGGATGGCCGGGCTGTGGAGTTCTGGAGTTGACTGTATGGATGAAAAGGATAGTCAGTATGCCAACGGTCAGAATAAGGATTTTGTGGATCAGATGGGGTTGGACAAATGCAGAAATGAGGGAGACACAAGGGTAACAGCTGATAGGAACTCGGGAGTTGAGGCTGCAAGTCCTCTTTCTCTCCACACCGTTCTCCCCTCACTTCTATTGTTGCTGTTTCCTGTGAGCTATTTTGTCTTTGTCTCTTAAAATGTGTTTTCTCTAAAAATTTCCAAATACATCTCTCCTTAAGACATTTCATTATCTACTCATCTGCTTGAAAAGCTCAGCTCCACTTCAAGGGTGAATCCGATGGATTCCCTGTGCCCCTCTCTCTATAACCGCTCATCGTGGGGTTCATATTCATATGGCCGTGGAGACTAGGACGATTCGGCTTTGTGTGCTAAGTAGGAAGGAAGCTTTTAGCAAATAGGGTTTTGACAAACGTTTTGGTGCCTCTTACCATTCTCTGATATTTGTTAAAAGAAATCATTGTTAAATATTTATCATGAGGAATCATATTAAATATTTAAAGTATGATATTTTAGTTTTTTATGGATTCCATGATTAAAGTAATTCTTGAATATTATGGGAAATCCACAAATACTTATCAAAATTTTCTTCTCCAAGTTATAGATGTGATTATTGATACAGTGTTTATTTTGCTTGGTAACTATTTTGACCTGTCTTAACTCATTTAGCATATCAGTAGTATTTTTTATTATTCACATTTTTCACCTTTTTCTAGTATATACAAAATGCAGAATCATTGTGAATTTTTTACTAGTATATATTTTTTAATTTATACCGGTGTTGGTCTTCTCCAATTCTGTTAGTATAAAAAATGCAGCCGCATGTCATACTTCCCGTTCAGAAGTCATTTGGGCTGCTCTGACGGAGGTGCCTGCAGCAAAGTTTTGGAAAAGAGTTTAATGACCCTTACAAACTCTCTGGGAAAATATGTCATAATTAATTACTGATAAGGGCCTCAGGCAGAACAACAAAGCAGGAACTCTTGGAATAGCAAAATCAATGCCTCGTGAGTAGTTAGTTTTCTTAGAGTAGGAAATGAACACATGGAACTCCAGGGAGAATAAACAGGGAAAACACTTGTTGCTCACAAAAACAGAGATAAATACTGTCAGCCTAGCATCTGTCTGTCCAACATTTAGCTATGTGCTAGGAATAATTGTGATAACACACAACTTTTTTTTTTTTTTTTTTTTTTTTTTTTTTTTTGGTCTTTCGAGACAGGGTTTCTCTGTGGTTTTGGAGCCTGTCCTGGAACTAGCTCTGTAGACCAGGCTGGTCTCGAACTCACAGAGATCCACCTGCTTCTGCCTCCCAAGTACTGGAATTAAAGGCGTGCGCCACCACCACCCGGCTAACACACAACTTATTATAGGACAAGGAAGCACTCATAAACGGTATCTCAAATAAAATACTTTTCTAAAAGAATATATCTTTAAATCTGCACTACTTTATAAAATATATTTTAGTTTTTTATAAATTTACATGCAAATTTGTCTCTCAGGCATATAGTTAAATACATTTTTATTTTATATATTTTTGCTTTGTATTTTCGCTTATGACAGAAATTCCTAAGACTAAAACTTTCTCAGCTTATCTGCTAAAAGTTGTATCCGAGGAGGCTGCTGGGAAACTGAAATGAAACATCCGTGTTTGCTGTTAGTGATGGCTGTCACCACAGTACCCAGTCTCATGTCTTAAATACAGCAGTAGACGTGTGATGTACTCTTTGTCCGTCTTCCTATGAAAATGTTTTCCTAGCACAAGGGTTCTTTCTGCTCAGCTAAGACAGGTTCCCCTTCAGTGCTGAGCTCCACTGTGCTAGGGACAGGGAGGGGCTGACAATTCCATTAGCAATAGCCGAGGGGGTCACTAGTGACGATTTAATCAGTACTTAGACACTGCACAGTTAGTGAGTTCCTTCTGTGGACAGGGTGTGATTCTTAGAGAACACTGGCTTAAGTGCGGTTCTGCTTTACTGGGGCGTTCCTGTTGTTGAGAGTCAGTGCTTTTGGACTGGAGTTATCTGTACCATGCATCAATGACATAGGTAAACATGCCCGAGGCAGACTATCAATCATGTTCAAGTTGCTGTCACTGGGTCGCAATCATAAAAGGCACGCACAGGTTCAAGCCCGGGGCTCTAATTGAGCCTGCTCTGTGGCCTGCTGCTGCTGGAACATGAAGATCAGCATTCTCCCCTTTCACTAATGTGGCTTCTGACTGCCACACTCCACTCATGGCCTTGGGAGTCAGCTGGACTGCTCGCCTAATTATTGTGGAAAAAGAGCAACTCAATACCAATAAGGCAAAAAGAGAAAAATCACTTTGACATGTGATCCTCCACATTTAGAGAGTTGGGGTTGAGTCATGTGGGGATGCGTTTGCAGCCCCCACAACTGAGATGTTACGCTTCTGGGTGACGTTGCACTCAAATGAAGACTTAAAACAACACATAAGTCAGTGCCAGATTATGCCAGAGTTGTTTTAGGCAATCACAAACATTGCAATGTGCAATTTTGACGCTCATCTCTTCTGTTAGAGGTGATATTGTAAGCCCCATGTGTTGGTCCCTGAAACTGCCACACTCATGACAGAGGAGAGGCGCTCTACCCAAACACGTCAGCCTGATACTCAGATCACCTATTAGCAAAATAAAACACCACTAGCAAATACTGCTGCCTGTTTCAAGTGTTTGTCTGAGACCTGAAATTGCCTGCTATCGACCTCCTGTCAAAAGACACAGGCAATTTATTCTTAAAATTAATAAATTAGAGTGAAAATACTCCCTCTTTGGGGGAACTCTGCTCAAATTGGGAGCAGCACCTCAGCCCTCCATGGAATGCTGTCCAAGAACTTGGCTTTAATAATGCCAGGGAGAAAATATACCGCCACATCTAAGATGATACAAGAAGAAAAATGGCCATTCTGGGACCTTCGCTGGATTACACAAAAGGCAAACATCGGGAATCTTTCCGATGTGTTCACTATTTAATATTTAATAAGGAAAACTTAGAAGTAAATGTGCAGTGCTGCTGTTCACTGGTTAATATCAATTAACAGGAACAGACATTTTATGATACATTAGCTAATCAATTCATTTTTTTAAAGCCCAAATTCCCTACAATTCTTCTCCCTCCTCCCATGCTGTCAGTTTACTAAGGAGGTCTTGTCTACTTCCCCTTCCCGGGGGGTCCATGTATGTCCCTCATAGGGCTCTCCTTGTTTCTCGTCTTCTCTGGGATTATAGACTTCGGGCTGGCTATCCTTTGCTTTATGTCTAATATCCACTTATGAGTGAGTACATACCGTGTTTGTCTTTCTGTGTCTGGGTTACCTCACTCAGGATGAGTTTTTCTAGTTCCATATATTTGCCTGCAAATTTCAAGATTGATGACTACCTTGATTGTCAGTCATCATAGAATCTTCATCCAGTAACTGATGGAAACAGATGTAGAGATCCACAGCTAAGCACTAGGATGAACTCCTCGAGTCCAGTCATAGAGAGGGAGAAAAGGGACCAAGACCATGATGGGGAAACCCACAGAAACATCTGACTTGAGCAAGTGGGAGCTCACTGACCCTGGACTGATGCGGGGAACCTGCATAAGACAGAGCTAGGCCCTCTTAATGTCGGTGATTGTGACTTGGGCAGTTTGTGGGGCCACTAGCAGTGAATCCAGTATTCCTAATATATGAACTGGCGCTTTGGAGCCCTTTCCCTATGGAGGGATACCTTCCTCAGCCTAAATACAGGGGGCAGGGCTTTGGACTTGCCTCAAGTGATATGACAGACTTTGTTGACTCCCCATGGGAGGCCTCACCCTCTTTGAGGAGTGGATGAGTATGTGGCGGTGACTGGGGGGGGGGGCAGGAAAACAGGAGGAAGAGGGAACTGGGATTGATGTGTAAAGTAAGCTTGTTTTTAAAAACAGAACAATATAAAAATAAGTAAAAAAAAATAGTGATGTAGTATTATATCTAGTTTGGTGTGATTGTTTATTTTGATTGCCAACTTGACAGGATCCAGAATCATCCTGGAGACAAATTCATAGGCTCATCTGTGAAGGGTTTTCTAGATTGCGAAGGCTGCTAAAACAAAAAATGATACAGGGAGTTTAGCACAAGCATTTACCTCCCTCAGCTTCCTGGCCTGGATATAATATGGCCAGCTCTTGACTTCAAGATGCCCCTGGCATGTGGGACCCTCAAACTATGTATCCAAATACATCCTTTCTCCCTTAGTAAGCATTTGCCGTGGCAGTTTGTCCATACAATGAGACACATTACTGGTACACTTTATATGAATGGGACAAGAAGTTTTTGTAGGAGATACCTTTGTGGTGGGTATCCAGCCACCTTAAGGGCCATACATGTGTACAGTGCCCCAAGCTCATACTAACCATGCAGGATTGATGGCCTGGGAGTGGCCGAGTGAACCAATGTGAACATCCGAGTTTGACTATATCTCTTTGTCTAGCTCTGTTTTGTGAGAGGAGTTCACTGACCTTTAGCAAAAGTTAGGACAATTAGAATATGTGTTCTGTGAAAAAAAGCCAGAATGGTTAGTTGTTTGATTTTTTTTTTTTGAAGATTTAGTTGATATGAACAAGTATCCTTTTGATAAAGTCTTTTTTGTTTGATAAAGTTTTAGAGGACTCAAAAAATGTCTCTAAAAAGACTGTTGAGTAATTCAAATCGTGCTGGCACAACCAAATGATTCTCAGTAGGTCGCACATGTGGGATCTCCTGCCTTCCCTTTATATGACAGTGTGATGGGCAGTGCCTTTGAAGGCAGACCCATGACATCTCCTTTTCATTTGGGAGATGAATGTGAAACCCTTTTACAAACTTAGTGATCTGCTGCAGCACCCCCAGAGTATTCAGTGAAGGCCAGGCCACTTAGAACTGACTTCCAAGGCAAGAATAGGAGGGAGAAATCCGCCTTCTGCTTGCTTCTGCGACTTGGCTAGTGTTCTGCAGCTAATTAAAGGCCATTTCCTTAAGCAAAATGGCTCATTTGCTTATAGGTAAGGTCTGCAATTAAGCCAGTTACTGTAAAGTAATGATTCCCAGGAACCTGCCACTGTGGACTGGAACAGGAACCTTTGCACACTGCCCGTTTGATTTGCTTTCCTGCCTTACCAGCCAGAGAGAGCAGTGACAGACTGGAGATCACATGCTTCTAGAAGGCGTTAGGCATTCTTTTGAGATAGTCTGTAGCAAAATGTGTTCATGAGGAGGACACCCATGACATAGCCATCTTTCCTACCTATGGAACTGGACTAGCTATGTTAATTCGAAGTCCATTTTTCTAGTTGCTCCTGACTTAGGGACACTGAGGGACATTCCATCTTCCACAAAAAGCATAAGGAATTTTATTTCCACATAGCTGCTGTGGAATAGCTAAGAGCAATGTTTCAAAATATAACTTCTCTTGTTTAAATTCCTGAGTCCGCCTCATTTCCAGCATAAGGAAGATTGCAGTGTCCCCTGTTTAAATTAAGATGAGGCTGAGAAAAAAATGTGATTCATATAGCCACAGATTATTAAATTTCTGAGTGTGGTTCAAAAATAAATTTCTCTGCTTTTAGAATAAGTTCACTTCTGTGCTTTGTAACTTTACCTGAACTAAGCTATAGAAAGCAGAAATTTAGGCAATGAGCTTTACTAAAATAAACCACACACACACACACACACATATACACACACACACACACACACACACACACATCATTATCATCATCGTCATTAGTTGTTGTTGTCCCTAGGAATATAGAAATATTTAAAGATTCAGGGAAATATTCATTTCTCTTTAAAACCAACTGCAGTCAGTTTTACTGGGTTTCCTTTTTTATCTTTTTTTCTACAAATTTTAGCTCAGCAGGGACACTCCTCCATCATATTCATTCTGGGTGTTTTCAGATAGATTTGCAAGAAAAATTTTTCAAGTTCTCCTTAAAACTAAATTAAACCATCACTCACAGCAAACACACACTCCCCATGTAGTGAAATTAAGTGTAGAGTGCAATTTACAATTAAACTAATACTGAACTTGCTGTTGGCACCACAGCCTGGGTACAGCCCTGCCATGTTTGAATGGCTGTGACTGTGGCGTTCACAGGGTGCCCGCTGGTGCCCTCTCTGACTCTATCAGCCTCTGGGACACAGGTCAGGAAGTCAAAGTCACTGGTGATGGCCTGTTTAGCTTCAATAGATCGATTCTTCAGACTGACCACACTTCCATTCCAATGTGCTAAGAACATTATAGAATTGTCGATTTCTATTTCATGTCTCCCTGTTTAAACAGACTTAATTTTAAAATGTTTTAATGATATTAAGATTATTTGTGGAGAAAATCTTTATGATGAAAATGTTATGGAAAGTGACAGGTTATAGTCCTAGCTCTCGGGTGGCCGAGGCAAAAAAGAGGGTACACGTGAGGCCAGGCTGTTCTGCACATTGAGATGTTATCTCAAAGACATATACTGGGGGGAAATTCTGTGTGCATGTGAACAATTGCATTTTCTATGTAGATAGATGCTAAGTAGCCCTACAGTGGGTAAATAGTTTTAACCTGGATCCTAGCCACACAATAGTCACGGCAGTAGCAACAGTGTTGAGTTTCAGCAGTGAAATTTCTCCTTTGTATATGTTTCTCCCCCCAAAATAAAAAAGGAAAATGCTAACTGTACTTACTTTCCTCTCTGATGAAAGCCAATAATATTTTCGCCAGAAAATGTTAACTTCTTGTCGCTTGCTACTTTCTCCTGTGTGCATGTTATTATGTAGCTCTGTTTGCTGAGACTGGGCCCTGCCTTCATTGTCCTTCATATTCCATCTCGCCTCCAGGCTAAGACAGTTTTTGATAATAAGAAATGACCATGCTCTCAACGGCTGCTATTTAGTCCTATTGATTGCTCTTTTTTAAGCTCTTATATTTATTTTCATTTTATTTCTTTTTTGTTTTGTTTTGAGACAAGATGTTGCTAGGTAGCCTTAGCTGGCCTGAATATACATTCGAGGGAACTCACAGAGATCTCCCAACCTCTGTGTCCCAAGTATAGTGATATAACACATGGGTTACCATGTTCAGCTGTTTGCTTTTAGTTTTAATTATGTGTGTGGGGCTGGGGTAAGGGAGTCCTGTGTATGTGAATGCACTTCCCCACATGGTCAGTTGGGGGCACCAGATACCCTGGAGTTGCAGGTTGTGGTTGTGAGGCTCCTGATGTGGGTGCTAGGGACTGAATTTAGGTTCTTTGCAAGAACAGTGCATTCTCTTAACTACCGAGCTGGGTTTTCAGGCCTTGACTTGCGTTTTAAGCCATCAAGCCTGGGATAGTGGGACAGTTCTGAATACAAATTTCCAGATTTGGCAGTGTTTCTTTAACATTTTTAAATGTATGTCAAAGTAATGCATTATCCTCAAATTCATTAAACAGTTGTTTAAATTATACTCATTTATGCAGCATCATTGGAAATTGGGTTTTAATTAAGCAATAGCAAATGACAGTTCTTGGCCTTCACGCGCAGTGTTTTCTGTTTAAATCATTTTATAAAATTATTTTTATTTTTATCTTGATCTGTATTCCTAGACGAATTAAGAAAAAAACACTGCAGATGTTTGAACATTTTCATGACCTCTTAGTGTTACTAGTAGGGAAAATTAAGTTTACTGTGCTTCATCCATGAACATAGAAGCATGTGCTATAAAACTGCGGAGAGGATGGTTTGTATACCAACTGTTGCAGAAATTGTTTCACACGCCGCCCACACTTCACTGTCGAAAGTAGGGACAGCTTTATCAGTGTGAGCGCACGCCACTCTGGGGACCTTGCAGCTGTCTGAAGAGGTAATTGTGGAATAAGAGGTTGAGGCAATTTCTCCCTGTTGACTTAATAAAAGTGATAGTTGATATAGTTGATGCAGTGTGCTGAGTACCTCTGCAAACATGCTTTGATCTGACCTTGAACTATATGATGTGGCTTCAGGGGACGTGTAGCTAAATCTCAAAGCCCAGGCCCAGATACTGGCAAAGCAATGGTCTTAATCAGTCCATATGAATTATGAGTTCTCCACATTGGCCAGGCTTTGAGCTTCTACTAATAACAATACTAACTAAAAATCATTGAGGACTTATTGTGACCGAGGGACCATGTCATTCACACTAACTTACTCCACGTTGGGACATACGCAGTCACACAGTCCATCCGACAGGTGGAACTTTCTCAGAGAGGCTTAACTGGCCAACTGGCTGGCATACAGAGAAGAGTCACGATGTAAGGATTATCCAAAAGACAGAGCTACACATGACTTCATTGTAATCATAAATTGGATCATTGTAAGATATATTTTATATTTATTAAATTTCTCTCTGCTCCAGATTTATCCCCTATGAAAGTGACAAGAATGTCTACCTTGAAGGGTTATTAGAAATTCACATGCAATATCTAATAACAGCTTAAAATCATTTATTTGTTTTTATATGAAAGACAATAATTAAACTAAAGCATTTAATATAAAAAGATTTGGGATGGACAGTTATATATTTCCATATGAAATTCTATATAATAATACTGTTGTATATGCATTGTAGCACTGTGCCCACTCTACAAAAGAGCAATGCCATCACATTGTCAATAGTAGAAAGAACGCGTCTCTCAAGGACTCCCCTTTGACCTACGTCAACACAAGAAATACTTGAAGGCAATTAAAGAGTAATGATGGCTGATGATGAGAAGTTGTTTGCTTCTGCATTTTTGAAGTTGTTACTGTGTCCAGCGATAAGCTGTGCTATTTTTCTATGACAGACAAGTGAATTACTAGGCAAAACTTTAATCCAAGTTGTAGGCTCAGCTCTACCCGTCTCTTCTTCATATTAAAAATGCTGTCCTGGTAGTTCACTGCCTTGTATTTCAGGTGTATCTAGTAGAGGAGGCAGCAGGAGAAGAACTGGGCATGAAGAATTAAAGATTTATATGAAAATGATGCCAGTATTGTTTTGTGGTGACACAGACAGGCATGGGGACTGCCACCCACGCCCTTTCTCTCTCTTGATTTTCTGGGTCATCTTCTTTACCACTCCGACTTTAGAACTTGCCTGCTTTTCAAGGAATCAGGAAAGACATGTTCAGTCGCAGGAGTTTTCAATTTTTCATGTAGACAGTGGGAATAAAATCGCCAAGGTAGAAGGGGTAGTTACGCTGTTTTGTGACACTATGCCTGGGGAGACGTGAGCAAATGTCTCCTCACCCCAGAAAGGAAACGAATGACAGACTACAGTCCAACTATGTGAGCAGATGTATTTTACTGGCATTACCTACAGGAGTATGGGTGAGAGCTTACAGGAGCAGAAATGGTTCAAAGAGAATTGCATCACAAAAGCAACATCCCACCCTAGGATGGGACACAGCTCACAAGAACTGGAAAACTGGAACACACTGTACAACCTGTAGGTAGTTCGATGGACTGGAGAATCCTTTTCCTATAACTCAGTTGGTCTCAGCCTCTTCTGGGTAACTCAGCTCTCTGTCTCTTTCAGTTGACTCTCCTGGTCTTTGCTTCCTCCAGGAAGCTCTGCTGGAAGGCTCAGTCTACTCATGCAGCTCAGCTGGAGCGTCTTTCAAACAGGCAATACTGCTTAGGTGCTGTTGTGGAGGGTGGGGTCAAGGGAATCAGAGACTTCCTGAAGCTATCAAGTTGTTTACTTCCTGAGCTTAAGGAGCATCCCTGCGGGATGGAATGCTTTTGCCTCTTGTTACAACATCTTGTCTGAAGGATCTTACTTCTCAGATGGAAGGCTTTATCTGAGAAGAAATTACCACCCTACATTTAGTAACTGTAGTTCTCCTTTAAAGCAGGAATTTCAGTTGAAAGAACGCCAGCCAGCTCAAGTGTGGCATGCTGGCTCTGGTAGGCATTGCCCTTCTCTCCCATTCCCCTGCAGTGATAAAATCCACTATATTACATTCCTAAACCTAGTCACCAAGGTCTGTTCCCTTATTTGGTCACCTCTTCCTCCTGGGGCTGTCTACCAAGGTCCAACTATCAAAGTATTGAATTCTAGCCTTCAAAGGCCCCCGCTGACTCACCTAAGTAACATGCTCAATTAAAATTAAACACATCATCCTTTCTGGGGGTTTCCCTTTTTTTTCCATTAATAGCAGATATTTTTATTATAAGTTTGATACATGCAATTTTTTAGAACAGGAATCACTTCTTACAATTAAATGGTAACAACAAACCTTTGATTTGACATTTTTTAACAGACTGAAAGTGTGTTCCTTAAGATTTATTTCAGACATTTGAAATGAAATTGTCAATTAAATTTGAATATACCCAAATTTAATTGTTTTTCTTTTCCATAAATTTATACTCAGAAATGAAGCTGCCTTGATCATTTGCCGTGTGATAAAAAGAGAAAACATACATTTACTCAGAAATATTAATCCAGTTATCCACCTTTGGCTTTGGTAAACCTGTTTCTATTCTCTCTTCTTTCTCATTTTTTTTCTGTGCCCCCTTTCTCTTTAAAATATACTCCATTAACCCTGACATAAAACATCAAGGATTATTATATAATTATTTCCCTTTTTTATGTTTATACACTGTTATTTTCCTGTGTGCCACGTCTGTTTCCTCTCTACCCAGAGGCAGTGTTTTTGTCTTTCCAGAATAAACACACTTACCCCTTCTTTCGTTCTCTCCTCCTTCTCCCTGGTCTTCTGTTGTCTATGTTTGTTTCTTATTCCCTGCCCTCTGTCCCACTGAGAACTTGACCTTGGGAATCCTGAGCCAAAGCTTTTCCTTTCCATAGTGAACAGATTGCCCATTGGGAAAACCAAGACCCAGTAGCCTTGTGGTGGATGCTAATGGAAAGGTTAAGAATTGTTATAATGTGCTATAAAAGATGCAATAGGCCAACGGCAAAAGAACACTGGGAAATGAAATAGGATGCAAGAGATATAGACAAAGAATTGTTGTATTGTATAGCAGTTAGAAGATTCTGACAAACGCAGGAAGACTTAAGCATGGTTTCGGCCTGAAAGATCAACAGGTTCTTTAGACTTTCATCTGAATTAGGACATGGATGCAAAGGGAAGAGGTTGAGACAAAGATGGAGGCAAAAGTGAATTTTAATTGGTTCTCTAAAGCCAAGATAAATAGATGATTATTGCTGGTATTAAGGTTGTCAGTGTGAGACATTCTCTCTGTATCTCCCTCTGTCCTTCTGAAAATTGTTTTATATTTTATACCTCATAGAATGCATAGCATCTATGGATTTTAATTGAAACACTGCAGGCTTCAAAACACCACCTCTTTAGTTTTTATATTATCTTCATCTAATTTAATCAAATGTGCATACACTTTAGTGACCTCTTCAACCTAGTATCTTCTATCTAATGGAACCTAAATTTGATGTTAATGTTGTTTTATACAAAAGCCTCTCTATGCTAAAATGAAACCACCCTCAGTCTTCTTGAAATCTTTTGCATCGTTTTAAGCCTTCTCAATCCTTTGTCTAGACTTTTTTTTTAATGAAGGGAGCAATTCTCTTTATGCTGTTCTTTTTGTTTTCTGCACAATTTCAAACTTTTTACATTGGTTTGCGGATCACTGTATGTTCTTAGCAAGCAGAAAAAGAAATAGCACAGAAAGTGTTTTGCATTGTTTTGTATAATTTTAGAATACAGTGTTCATTCATCATCTTCCTTTATGTGACATTTTGACAAGCGTCTTAACAGATTGGAGAATAGAGATGCTTTTACATGATTAAATTAGACAAAGAAACACACATACAAGCCATGTCATGGTGTAGCTCCATTTTCCCAGAGTCACTGAATAAGAGATTCTTGACACCTCTGTGTGCTGGGGGCTGGAGCCAGCTCTCTTGCTAATGCTTAAGAATAACAACTTTGAAATCGCTTTGATCTTGCCAAGTCTCTGCCAAGCACTTTTGATAGGCCAGTCAAGACACCTCCGCTTCTGGCTTGGGCTACAGAAATTGGAAAGCCGAATTTGATCTTCCAAGCTCTTCTGCAGCCAGGCGCACCATTCATGATACACAGTGTATACTTGTCCTTCTTCAGTCGTGCTTAACAAGTTCCTCTCCTGGGTAAACTGAGGCACATTTAATGGCATGAAATGTACACTCATTTCTACTGATTTTTTCCCACATTTTGCTGCTAATAAATGCGTGCATCTCACTCTTATGTTTCAAAAAAGTTACAAGTTCAACAATTTTAATTTTATTTCTTATGAATGAGTTACCACATAGTGTCTTAACTTACATTTTAGAATTAAAGAAATAGATAAACAGAGTGTGAAAGTTTTCAGAAATATATAATTTTATCTCTTTGTTCCATGTATACATGGAGACTTCAAAAGGCAATAGATTTTTCTGATTTCTGTAGAGTGAAAAAATAGGAAATTTTCTATCTTGGTTTACTCTCTAAAATGCTTGAATTTTTAACACTCCTATGTTCTAGGCTGCTGCATGCTTTGCATTTCGGTTTGGGCAGGATTCATCATCTATCATAGCCTTTCTCCGGAGTATCTTTCTGAGTTCCAAAAGGAATGAGTATTTATGATGCATTGCCAAGACTGCTTTTCAGTCAGGCTGTTGGCCCTGATGCAGTTTTCATCAGTTAGATTATCTGCATGAAACTGAGAATGCAGAAGTATTTTGAGAGTAGTTATTTGGTAAACAGATATGGGGAGGCAGACAGGGGCTCCCATTCATCCATGGTCCATGTGCTTTGGTGGGAGGCTAGGGCGCTACCAGCTTAGCTGTTTCGGAAGCCGCCAATGGGTAAAAGTCACAGGAATGAGATCCTTCCTTTTCATCTTATTGTATGTAGCATATTCTCTGACAAGACAGTTCAGAAAGAAACAGAGTTAACAACATACAGTGGCAACTGCTGTGAGACTCCAAAGCCTCCTTTGATGCAGGAGACTGTACGATTTGTGGGCTCCACAAACAGAGGGAATTAGACAGAAACTGATCAAACATTCTCTTCCTTGACATCGTGACATGCATCTGTGTGCATTTGTCAATTTTGCATAAAGTTTATATACAAATGGTAAATTTTACATCATGGGAAATTTTTCATCAGTGGACTGTTGTAAAATACCAAAAAGTCCAGTTGGGTGAGTAACTGTGTCCTACCCAAATTTTCTCACCATGTTTCAGGCCACACCACATGATTGGGAGGAGTGTTGAAGCTTTGTTTCATTATAGATGTGGTCTAAAACAACACACATGTGTCCTTCCCAGTGGTCAAGTTGGGAATTCTAGCTGGTTCGTCTGCTCAGCGTGTCAGAGCAACATTCAAGGTGCCCTCTGGGTTGGGTATGCTTGAAGGTCCAATGGAGATGATTTGTGTCCATGTTTATTCAGATTGTTGAAAGTATTCCTTTAGAGCTCTCGTTTTCAACTGCTTGCTTGTCCAAGACTGCCATGGCTCCCAGAGGTCTCCTCTCGTTCACTTGCTTCTGCAGGCTTTCCCAGCAAGACTGCTCCCTTCAGCAGCCTGCCCAGGAGGGTCTCTAAGATAGTCTGATGGCAGGGCCCTCCCCTGTTGTGCAGGTTGTATGATGGAGTGCAATAATCATATTCTGTTGTTTATAGCAAGTCACAAATCCTGGTTACCCTCAAGGCAGACAGACTGTATAAAACTGTGAGCAGGCCTAAGGGCCACCTTCAAGTCTGTGTGCAGTTTAGAAGATGTTGTTGCTCTGGGAGATTATGGACATGAGGGGAGCATACAGAAGCAGGGCAGTGGAGGTCAGAGCAGGAGGACATTCGACTTGGAGACAGTTGCAATGCTTTGCTGGGGTTTGTTTGAATTCTTGGGGGATAGGCCCCAGGCAGATTTTCATAGCTATGTGTTAGGAAAGCAAAAATGTAACTATATGAATACAGCAAAAAATAGAATTCCTTTCCCCACACTTGGTACTCAGATATGTGCTTTTAGTTCTAGATACATTATCCGTGGCATTATTGTATTTATATACCATCATACAAATACATTTTACACATGAAAAAAATACAGCCTTCTTAATACCCATTGAGGTGTCTTCTAGCTCATACTTGATTCTCTCAAGTCTGGACAATGCCAGTTGGGCATGGAGAGTTTGGAGTGATGCTCTGTTAGACTGCGTGGTCTTTCTACACAGACATTGGCAGACATTTCCCTGGTAGAGCAGCCAGTCCCACTGGTTCCACACAACGTTTGCACCTTAGGGGCACTTGAATTGCCATTTGGAAATTATTCATTCCAGCCGCACTGACAAATGTCAGTTCTTCACATGCTTATCACTGTCTCCTCTTCTATTCCTCTATGGCTTTGTCATCAGATAGCTTGTCTACTTTAATTGTAAGAAAATTGTCTCTTGTTTGTGAGATGCTTGGTTGAGATATTTCCCATTGATTTCTAGCAACATCTGCTTTTGGCTCAAGCTCTGCAGAGGAGTGCGTCAGCTCTCTGTTGCCTCAGTTCTGTTTTACTGGGTTTTCATTAGCATTGTAAATATTTCCCGTGTTAATATGTGTGCCTGTATTATCTCTCTCTATTCCAGTGGTGAGGAAAGCCATCAGGTGTGTGTCGGTCGGTAGTCCTCCCTCTTTCCTAACCCAACGCTACAGCTAACAGGAAATGGTTGTGTAATAATTGGGGCAGACTGAAGACCTCCAAAAGGACAGTTTCAACCTTTATTTATTTAAATTTGAACAGAAGTGCACGTCTTGCTGTTCGTCAGATGACGGGTTAAATTTATAAAGATCAAAATAAATGGACTCATTTAGAGCCAACACATCCAGTCACCAAAACTAATTGAACGGCACCCATATTTTGCTCATCTGGAACCTAGAATTTGAGTCACATCTGATGCCAGAGTTCTGGTCCAGCATCCTGCTACATAGTGGATGTGGCTTTAATACCCTGGCCTGGTGGGAATTGAGTGATAGTTGCTTCTTTTCATCAAACTCATGTTAACCATCTGTTAACTGTGTCATCATGTCTCAACCCCAGTGAAAAATGGGACCTGTCATTTTGACTCTGGTGAGGTAGCCTTCTGCACTGTGAGGAGCGTTCTTAATTAATCTTGGTGCAGTGAATGTCAGGCAGTGCCATGCATTGAATCTGTTCTGATGTTGGAGCTGCCTTCCCACCTCTGTAGGTGGCTCTCTTAGGTCATGCCCAAACTAGATTAATGGGACGAGCCCTGTGCTTTCAGATAATGAACTTGAAGTTAGTTTAAGCATATCTTGTTTTCTAGTCATTGTTTTTAAAATAGCTTGCTCAAAGTGTTGCTCAAAAATCATTTTCTTTCCTTATAGTCGCCATAAAAAAAAAGACAAAGGTTGTATAATTGTGGGCCAGTAATGCCTTGAAACGAGTACTTTAGTACAAACATTGTTAAGACATTGTATTAGTCCTTTAAAATTCCATGTGGCTCAGAAAAGAAATAATTATTGTGATTTTCTACTTCCTGGATTACATTCTCTGGCTTCTTGTTAATTATTTCAATTACCTATTGATTGTTGCCAAAGCCTTTGAGTATTGGCCACATCATATTTTGTGTGATGCTTAATCTGGTCTATCTGATGGATTTAGAGTCATCATAGAAAAAATCTCTGGGTCTGTCTGTGAGGGATCTTCTAGGTTCCTTTAGTTGAAATCAGAACACTCGCCCTGAATGTTGGGCAGCAGTATTCTAATGTCTGGAGTCTTGAACAAAAAGGAGCCAGGGAGCCTAGGAGCAGCATTCAGTGCTGTTTTGTTCCAGAGGATGCCGTGTGACTCCTGCTGCCATGATGAATTGTGTTCTTGAACTGAGAGCCCAAACCAGCCATTTCTCCCCTAAAGTTGTTATCATCAGGTGTTTTGTCAGAGCAGCAGAACTAGTAGCTGATACAATATTTTTATTCCAAGCATTGGTTTGTTAGAAGATTTACTACAGTCAGAGAAATAATTTGTAAAATTAGAGGTTTTGTTCCTTTGTTTTCTAACCTAAGCCACTGAGAGTAATTTGTCCATCTCTTTACTAAATATCCCTATGGAATGGGTGGTCTGTTTCCAGAGGCTACCCTCAGTGTGATACCTAGCCGGTGTCCTGTTTTACTCAAAATCCACGAGACACTATAAGCTCTACCCTCAGCATAGTATTTATTGACTAAATACTAGAATGAGGGTTAATGATTTATTCCTGTTACATTTGCTATCTGCAGGAGATAGAGAACGCTAAGATACAGTGATGTGTGTGTGTTTGCTCTACTCTGTCGCGGTGACTTCATTCCTAGTTAAAGAGAAGTGAAAGTGAGGCGCTCTCAGTTGCCAGTGAATGCCAGGCAGCTGTGCTGATTGTGGTGCAGGATTTCTCACCGGAAGCACCGAGCCAACCAAACGTGTATCTTATCTGGTCTTGCTTGCATCATATTAAGATTTTTTTAAAAAAAAAATACTTGCAAACTACATGCTTTCTAGTTCTAATGAAAATTTGGAAGATTGGAGCTGGACATGAGCACACATACCTGTAGTCCTCGCACTTTGGAGATACCGGCAGGAAAGTCAGTTCAAGACCATACTCGGTTTCAAATTCAAGGCTAGTCTGGGGTATATGACATACTGTTTCAAACAAATGGGCAAATAAACTAAATATTCGGGATCAAAATCCTTTGTTTTACAAAGAATTCACTAGAATCAAGGAGCTCTTACTACCTTTGGAGAGGGAAAGCTAGTTAGCCAGAGCCCTAGGGAGGTGCTGCCTGTCTGGACTTAAAGAGGCAAGCTTCATCACCTCTGAGGTTTACTAAGAAAATTTCTCTATGATCTCTGCCTCTCCTCCTCCAACACCTTCTCCCTCTCCTGCTCTCTCCCTCCTTCTCCCCTTCTCCACCCTCTCTATAATATATATTATATATGTAATATATATTATGCGTGTAATATATATGTGAGCTACATACAAAGGTGTGTAGCTACAACAGAGAGAGAGAGAGAGAGAGAGAGAGAGAGAGAGAGAGAGAGAGAGAGAGAGAGAGAGAAAGTGTGTATATATGTTTCTACACAACCTTTTGCCTCTGTTTTACTCTTGCTTGTATGGATAAGATTTCAAGGCTGACCCCTGACCCCTTGATATTAGAAAACCAGTTAGGGGACCCCGAGAATGATTCATTTTCTCCTGTCTCAGCATTTCTTCGGTGCCTGTAATTCTTTGCCTAAAGGTGAGGCCCCATGAAATTTTCCCCCTTCCTTAATAGCATTTGTTGGTTCATTGTGGAAATCCTATTTAGACAATTATATTGTTGAGGTATCATCAAGACAGGAGCACGCCACAGACTTCCTGGTCCTCTGAATCTCAGTATTGTGACCTCCTCTCTGCAATGTCTCCTCTTCTTCCCTTGTTTATGGGCGAGCCCTATAGGACTTAAGCATCAATTATTCAACTTGACCTCATGCGATACGCAGTTCATCCTTTGAGGCAAGTGGAAATTTGGTTTTCTGACTTAGCGTAGAGTTCATAGTGTCAGCCTCAGTTTATATCTAGAGAGATTATGGGAAGTGAAGTGGGTTAATCAGACTTGAGAAAGGTGATGAGGAGGAGAGGACAAGGCTCAGTCTCTGCATAGACACTGTGCTAACAGACAACTTTTGATGAGGGCCCATGGGACAGCTGTTGGATAGAATGAGCTGGAAGCCTAGAATGTGGTATGGCCGTCTCTCAGCTCCAGAGAGTGTGTGTGAATTGGTTAAATGTTCTTGTCTTCTAACCCCCTGTGTGTCCCCAGCTCAGGACGCCTATTGTTCAATGTTCTCACATCAATGGTGGAAACATGAGGCAGAAAACAGTCTACACTGGGCATGTGCTCAGGAAACCTTCATCTGTGTTCTGCTTCCCTCTCTGCCTGCTTCCAGGAAGAATTTACGAGAATGTTGCAAATGTAATTCTCATAAAACTCTTGTTGACACATGTCGTAAATATCTTTAGGGTATTCTTTTCATAGAATAATTCAGCCAACTTGACAGGTGTGAATTCTTAAATATTTCCTCATCATTATTTTATGTCACAGAAGATCTTACATATACCAATTATTTCTCTTTGTGTATGCCTATGTGAATGTGATATGGATATGCATGTATGTAGGTGTGTTCACACATGTGTATAAACATGCTATGTATTCATGTAGAGGCCTAAAATTCACATCGTGTGCATTCCTTATTCATGCTTAACTTTGTTTATTGGATCAGCATCTCTTGATGAACTTAAAGCTCAGCAACTCCTGCTCTTTAGCTACCAATTTCCTCGGGGATCCTGTCTCCGTCTCTTACAGGGGTAGGGACCAGCTTTTATTGGGTTCTGAGAATCTGAACCCATTCCTCACATTTCTGTGGCAAACTTTATCTCCTGAACCATGTCCTGAACCCCACAAATATTTCTTATCATTACCTTTTATCATAAGACGTTTAAAAAAAGAAATTATGTATTTATGCCCTAGGGGACTTACATAAAGAATATTCAAAAGACTTCTTTATAATTTTATTCTTAAATGTGCAGATGTTTAGTGATATTCCTAGAAGACTCATTTTGATTGTTGATTAGTTTTGAGTGTTTTGAAGACAGATTTCAAAATTTAGGTTTTACTAACTAGAGAACACCATATAGTTCACTGGTCTGGTGTCAGACTCATGAGCAATTACCCTGCCTCTGTTCCATGGGCAATATGATTAAAGGCCTGTGCCACTGGGAATAGCTTAAGTTTTCATATGCAAATTAATGTAGCAAATGTAGAGTAAAATTTCATCATAAGATTTTTTTGTGCACTTATGAGATTTTACATAAAATTCATTGATTGCAGTTTAATATTTCAGAAGTCTATCAGTTTAGCTCAATATAGGATATAGATATTAAATATATATTTATTTTGGAAAGTTTATATAATCACTTTGTGCAAATTATATATTGGCTAACATCTTATCATTGCTAGGATGTTCATTCATTTCAGTTTGGACTGACAATACTAACGACATTCGTCCACCATCTCCAGCTGCCTTGTTGGAATGTAGCTGTTGTCTCTGGTGCTGCCAGTGATGCACAGAGGGTCCAGAGCTGGGCATGGAGATGCTGGGCATCCACTCAGGAGAATTCTATCAAGGAGACGTATGAAATCACAAGTCTTATAAAAGCAGAAATGGATACCCATTCAGCCTATTGTGCCTTCAAATAAAGGGGACAAATCTCCACCTGAGACCAATGGGTATTTTTATAGCCCTTTAGAGTTTTGACAGGTGATTTAGACATTTGCAAAGGTTATTCTGTGCATATGGGTATCAGAATACCATGAGTGTCTTTAACTGAAATGAACATCTGTCTAATGAAGCCACTGCCTTTTGATTATATATGATGTTGCCAGTGAAGGATAATCTGTGTAGCAGCGTGCTGAGTTAGCAAGACCTGTCTTCACAACTTCTCAAGGGCTCTCACAACAGGAAGGGCCCACATTGTTGCCTAAATTGTCAACTTCAAGTAGACCGCTTGTTTTCACTGAGCCCTTTCTCTCTCTTTAGCTCAGTTGTTCAATAAGAGTCTTATTTAAGGAACTTATCTCTTCTTTTCTTAAGCTCCTAGCCCTATTGTGTCATTTAGAAATGCTCTGAGATCTGAGAGTATTCTTTCTAAAAAAGAAAATCTTCTATTCATCTGATGTTTCTATTGACTCTTGCCTTCACTGAGTCCACAGGAAACAAAATAAAAAGGATGCCAGCTATGGAGGCTGGCACAGAAGTGTGTGTGTGTGTGTGTGTGTGTGTTTAGTGGAGACTGCAATAGTTTCTCCATATAGCATACTTACAGTGTGGTTTATTTCCCAAACACTTCAGAAAACAAAATAGGCCTTTGATTCTTTAAGGAGTTGATTCAGCAATAAACTGGAACCTCCTTAAGGTAAGAGCAGGCATCTTCAGTAATTGAATCTTTGACTTAAAAATTACCGTGGAGGATAGTCTTAGAATAACACAAATGCACACACATGCACAGAGAGAGAAAGAGAGATTTAAATCCATCATGCAAGTGATTGTAGGAAGTTTCGAAGATCAGTCAAATGAATTTAATCAAAGGACCCAACTTCCTCTGCCGATGAGAAAGAATCCGCCCCTGGAGATTGATTAAATTCACACTTGGAGGCAGTGTACTCATTTCATGCTCACCTTTGTAATTTCTAACTTCATAACAAACTAATTAAATTTCTTATACAGGTACAAGTTAGAATGCTTAAACAAAGGCTTCATTTAAAAAAGAAACTCTAGGCTACACATGTGCATGTGGAAAAGCGACCAAGATGTAAATACATGGCTGGCAGAGGGAAAGCAAAGGAGCGTGTCTATCTCAACTCTCTCACTAGCCCTTCCATCTTGGCCCGTCTTTTTGCTAAGATTCTTTTTTTTTACTTTTGTATTATTGGACTTATAGCAAAAAATAATTTTTTGCTAACTTTGGAATACATTAATTTACTGACATTCAGCCATTTTAACTTCTTTTCTTTCAACCTTTCATGACCCCTGGACACATTAAACTCTACACACCCATGATTTATCTCCTTCCCATTGCTTTTACCTTTTCCTTCTGTCCTTTCATTCTGAATCCTCTCATGATCCAGTCAGATGCCAAGTCCTTCGCATAACTAACATTCCTCTTCTTCACTGGACACAGTCCATAAATTGACAAGACCTGTTTTTTTGTTTGTTTTGATCTTGCTTTACTTTCCTGTTAATATCTCCAGAGCCTATAGACAGTACTATGAGTTAAAGACAGAGCAATATCTCCAAAAAATACCTGAACCTGTTTTCCTAGTATTTATTATTATGACAGTGTGGAAAACCTATTCTGTAGCCACTGACTTGATAAAACTGACATACTCTGTCACATTTTTAAAAATTTTTCTTTTCCTAAAAGTATAATTAGATGGACTTATAGATATATTAACATTTATGCTTGTCTATATGTATTTATGAATCTATCACATATATGTAGCTAACTATACAAAATTGTGGAACATTTTAATAATAGCATACCATAGTGTTTCAGCAATTGGTAAAAGATAGGCAATATTCTTAATTGATATCCATTAGGTTGGAAAAGTCTGAAATGTAGTGATAGGAGCCGCGGGGCTGCGTCCCTGGCACCCGGCCGCCCACATGGCTTATGCCCCGAAATAATTACATGGAAACTGTATTCTTTTTTTTTTTTTTTAAAAAACACTGCCTGGCCCGTTATCTGTAGCCTCTTATTGGCTAGCTCTTACATATTGTTCTAACCCATTTTTAATATTCTGTGTAGCCCACGAGGTGGCTTACCAGGGAGGATCTTAACCTGCGTCTGTCTGGAGTGGGAGAATCATGGCGACTCTTCCACTAAGCTTCTTTTTCCCAGCATTCTGTTCTGTTTACTCCACCCACCTAAGGGTTGGCCTATCAAGGGGCCTCACAGAGGAACTTTGGTTGACTGTCCAGGCAGCGAGATGTCTCTGTCATTTCTAGAGTTTTGGACTTCCTGTTTACTTAGGTATTATTATATCCTTCTGGAGTCTTTGATGGAGTTTAAGAATGAATATAGTTTTCCTTAGTTATGATAAGAGATAAAATAGATATAAATATTGTAACTTTAATTCTTGCTTGATAACTGTTTTGTTATATGTAATTTTGCTATGTTAAGTTAAAGCCTTCTTTTTTTTGTTTAAACAGAAACTGTATTCTTTTAAACACTGCCTGGCCCGTTATCTGTAGCCTCTTACTGGCTAGCTCTTACATATTAATCTAACCCATTTCTAATAATCTGTGTAGCCCACGAGGTGGCTTACCAGAGAAGATCTTAACCTGCGTCTGTCTGGAGTGGGAGAATCATGTCGACTCCTTGACTCAGCTTCTTTCTCCCAGCATCCTGTTCTGTTTTCTCCGCCTACCTAAGGGTTGGCCTATCAAATGGGCCTAGGCAGTTTCTTTATTAGTAAGAAATCACTCCCACATCACTGAAAGCTATAATTTAAAATGAATTAAATATATTTATAAGTTTTTTAATGATTCCATTTTCCAAAAATAATCCGAATAATGACTTACGTTTTACAATTCTTCAAATTCTGTGATGACACTAGCTTACTACCCTTAGTAACATTTTGTCATTGCCTGTATGCCAGCTGGAAAGGAACATTTCCTCCGTGTTACACTTCATCCCTTACTCATTTCCAAGGCTTCCTGGGAGGGAGACGGGTTTAAGGTCAAGGTATGCATCCTTCCCTTAGGAGAATGCACTGTATTCATGGGAAGTAGCATTGCTGGTCTTCACCATTAAGTGGCCCAGAGAACTAGCCTGGGGAATGTTGCTGGGGAGCTGTCTCCTTAGTGGATGTGGCAGTGTTCCTTCTTTCTCTGTCATTTTCACTCAAATTTAAGTTAAAATAAAACAAAATAAAACCCCAGCAACCTTTAGTCTCCCCCTTTACATTCCTGTTCACCAGTCCTTATCCTCCAATTGATACAGCTGCTGTCCGGATTGTCCTGGGATCTCACTGCGGCCTCTCTTCAGCTCCCTCATCCTTGTGAACTCTGATGAAAGAGGTTTGAAGGAGAGAGTGTGTAGAATAAAAGCAGAGTTTGTTACCAACAAAAATGAAGTGCTTTCGAGTGCTGAGCGTGGACAATGGCCCAAAGGATCTTCTCAAAGAAGAATACGCTCACAGGATGAGAGTAGACAATGACCACAGGGGTTATATTGGCAACCCACATTTTAGGTGGCCTTAATAGTATTTCCAAACTGCCTAGATTGACAGTTTTCCTTGAAGGGTGTTGTCCTTCCCAGATGATTGACAAATCCATTTGGATTAACTCAATGGAAGGAACAGTGGTCTTTGTTCTTTACTGGCAATCCTCCAACTATATAACAGTCTTAGAAGACTTAGATTGTTGTCTGTTAATGATCTCTTCGGCAGTCAAATATCATGTCTTCACTTTACTCTGTCTACTGAAACAATGTTCAGATACCATTCATTTGTATCATCAGATTCCTATAGGTGCAATTACTGGTTTTATAAGATCTGGATTGTGAGGGAAGGGTTCATCCCCAGGGAACCTCAAGATCTTCATATCTTACCTCCAGCCTAACAACATCTGATTCATAACTCTTTATTCTTCATCCTGTAGCTTGATTATTTTTGGTTTGGCCCAGGCTTGCTATAAACTTGTCATACTTCTTCCTCAATTTTCCAAGAGCTAGGGTTTTAACACTGCACACAGCTCTGCTTCTCTTTGAAGACTTCATAGCTTTCCATTATTATGAGATAAAAGTTGAGCTCCTGACAAAGGTTTCTTCATGTTCCAGGCATATCAACTTTTCCTTTGTGGAAGGAACAATGGAGTCTTCCAGAAATAGATGTTATACCTGCTCCATTTGAAATGCCTGTCTTTTCTCATTGTTGATGTCCTCAAGCCTTTAGGCTTTATTTTGAATCATTATTGCTGAGAAAGACTTTCCTAGTCCACTGTCTCCTCAGATGACCCCTCCCTAAAGTTTCATTGTCCAAAACCAAAGTACCAAGGTTAAGATCCAGCCTTCGAGTGCTTGGTTTAAGATCCAAAACCTAGCGTAAGTGTGGTGGCTCATACCTTTAACGTCAGCCCGCCGGAGGCAGAGGCAGAGGGGTTCCACAGCAACCAGGACTTCATTGTGAGACTTTATCTCCAAAATTGAGGGAAAAAGAAAAGTCTGTAGCACAAATAATAAAAAAAACCCAGAGACAGATAATGGGGTTCAAGCTGAAGATCAGAGAAACAGTCAGACCACTAGAGAGATCTTACTATTCATACTATAAAAGTCCTAACCCAGTCTTTGAAAGGTTGTATTTATATCAAAGAACTCACCAGTTCCATTGCTTTTCATTAGAACAGTGAGTTTAACATTAGAACATCTCTCATAAGGTTGGGATTTTGAATGTATTTAGGTGTCCTGTGCTTAGAATTTCCGGGCATACTGAAAAACGGTACTTATTGTAGCATCCATTTTAAAAAAAATAATATTTTATATCCTGGACACCGTTTTCCCTCCCTCCTATCCTCCCAGCTCTCCCTCCATATCCCTTCTGTTCCCACCCCCTAATTTATTCCTCCTCCATTTTTGTCAGGAAAGAACAAGTCTCCCATGGATATCAACGAAACATGGCATATCAATTTGCACTAATACTAAGCACCTCCCCATGTATTAAGACTGGGCAAGGCAAGCAAGTATGAGGAGTAGGGTCCCAAAAGCCAGTACAAGGGTCAAAGGCAGCCCCTGCTCCCACTATTAGGAGTCCAATAAGAGGACCAAGCTACACAACTCTAACTTGTATGCAGAGTACCTAGGTCAAAAGGTTGACCTAGCATCCCATTCTTGTAAAATACTAAGTAGTGGCTCATCAATATTAACTACTTGTTTCTTAAACTCTAACCTCGAATGGCAATGCCAAGTTAGGGATGGCTTTTGCGTTTTTCTTCAGTGATGTCCTGAGAGCTGCACGCTAGAGGAACTCTACACATGTTTTATTGAAGAAATGAAAACTGGGGTCAGACATTTGCTGGTCCCTAAACCATTATTAAATATGTAGGCACATAATGTTTGTTTTTCTTAAGAAGTGCATGGAACAGATTAAGAGGCTATGAACAACAGCAGTTTTGTTTGTTATATAACATTTCTAAACAAGTCTACATGTGTTTAAAATAAGGTCACACACTAACATGGACCACCAAATTCATATCAGTGATTAGTTACTAAAAGAACACTTTGCATAGTTTTTTTCATTTTTGAGGTAAATATAAGATATTCCATTTATTTTCAAGAGATAGAAAAATATCTCTGTAATCCACAAATGAGAAAATAGTCCCAAATGGCTTCTTATTTATCCAGTCTATTTAACAGAGCAAAAGGAAAATTGAGGAATGTTCTGTGCCTGGTTCTTAATGAGTTTGTAGACAATGACTCAAGCCTTGATTATCAGTGCAATGAAAAAGCAACACACCAGGAGCTGCCGAGACAGAAGGTTGTTCTCCTCATTGTCATTGCCACCAAACAACAGATCAGGTACATACTAATGGGTGATTAATTTCTCATCAGGACACTTGTTAAATAATTGTTTTGGACAGTGGGACATGGTGTGAGACAGTTGGTAATTTTAATAACATGTTATGAACCATTTTCTTCCATTAAATGATCCCAAATCTTCCAGCCCATCTCTTCTCGATCTGGCTCTCTGTAATTGTAATAGCTTCTTGATCCATAGGGTTATATTTTATGAGCCACCTCCCAGCCACACTCTCACACACACAGTGGATGCTTGAAACCTCAAACAGAGCTGATTTTGTATATGCTGTGTTTTCCCCTCTATAATCTATTCTGTGGTCAAATAATATTAGAATGCATATCTGTTCCTCCGTGCACAATACCACAGGGCTGCCTCAACAATGAATATTCTTAAGGTTTAAGTCTATTTTTAGATAATAATGGTCACTTGAACTTACACACCCAATGATAGCAAGAAGTTTAGTCTTGTAACTGAAGAGGAATAAGTGACCTACAGGCAAATAACATGCATAGTGTTGATGGGGGCGGGGAGGGAACTAAGGATAGGCTCATGTTCTGAACAGAATGGAACAGCAAGGAGTGAGATTTAATTACACTATCCAAGCAATTGTGCATTTTTAAAACTTTAAATTGTTTGTTTCTAGAACTCTCTGTTTTAGTGTTTTCTTACTTTTTGTTTTACTGTTGGTTTTTGAAGAAAGAAAACAAACCTCTTGATGGGGGTGGGTCTATTCAGCCAGCCACAGCCCTTAATCAAAGGTAACAGCCTTCCATATATTTCCTGTTCACTCGGTGTCAGTGGGACTCAATGTTTTAAGCTTGCCTTCTTGCTAAAATGCTTTTGTAACTCTCAAACTAATTGTCAGTGTGCTCTTGAAGTCATATACCACACTCATGTGGACTGTGGATACCAGCGAAGAGATTCTAATTTTTTTGAGTTCATGTAGATAATAAACATCTGTTCACAGTCCATTTACTACCACATTTTGAAAATATATTCTCTTGGGGATAAATGTTGTTTAAGATGGGCCTCAAAGTGTGGTACTACTACTGTTCTGCTATGATTTCTAAATATAAGAAGGCTATCATATGGCTTAAAGAAAGCTTTAGTATGGCTTAAAATGTGTGGTAGATAATCTATGTTTAGGCTTGAGTTACAGAGCTGTTAGCTGTGGATTCAGCGTTAAAGCAGCTATGACTCTCTCATAGATGGCCTGTAGGCAGAAGTTTCTGTTCTGCCCAGTCCCACAGCCGTTCAGTCCCAATGTAACACACAGAGGATTATATTATTTATAAACTGATTGGCCTATCAGCTCAGGCTTATTATTAACTAACTCTTACAACTTAAATTAACGAATAATTCTTGTCTATGTTAGCCACGTATCTTGGTATCTTTTATCAATGAGGCATTTTCATCTTGCTTCTTCTACATCTGGCTGGTGACTGCAGACTAAGCCTTTCCTCTTCCCAGTATTCTCCTAGTCTGGTCGCTCTGCCTATACTTCCTGCCCAGCTACTGGCACAATCAACGTTTTATTAAACCAATACAAGTAGCAAATCTTTACAGGGTACAAGAGCATTGCCCACCACAGTGGCCCTCAGGGTTGGGCCTATCTGCATATTCTTTCCATCAAAGGTGACAGAGATGGCAAAGATTAGGAGCTCACTACACGTGATTCCGGCCACTCCATCCTGCATGTTCCTGCAAACTGTATATAATTCTGTCCTAGCAACATATGATCATGGGATCCCAAGAAATGCTTAGCTGGGGGAAGTCATTATGCATGCAGGGGTGGGACTTTTTCGGTACTGTGGTTACTTTGGAGTTACCCATGCTCCTGTAAGTAGCCTGTCACACGGACTCAGTAAACTCAATGGATTGCTAAGTTGTCCTTAGGTAGCATTGTACTTTGTCCTGTCTTTAGTTCCTAAGTCTCCAGAAAGAAGTCCAAGCAACAATCTTTGAAATATTTTGAGGCGATAAATATTTTTCATCATGTATCTTATAGGTGAAACTTCCACAAAGCCCCTTTCAATGTTGAAAGCTTTTTAATGTTTACATAATGACATTTTATCATATTTGCATATATGTAGCTTTGTCAACTAACTTACTTCTCTAGCATTCTTCTCAGACCTGAAGTTTGTTTCATTGTCTACTTGATAAGATGAACTCTTTTCGGTGAGCTGTCAGGGAAGCTACCTGTGTGTGGTGGCAAGTCCCACTCCTCTGGCAACTTCCCTTTTAACATGCTGTACACTTAACTAATACTTTTTATTCATTTTTAATTTTCTATTTTCATGATAGCAAGGAGACCTAATTCCCTTACGTTGTAACTAAACATTCTTATGTAAAATTGTAAAACAAGATAAAGTATGTGATGAAAAATCAAATAATTACATCTTTAGAATTAGGCAATATTAACATTCATAAGTGTCTTGAAAACTGTCCGTATGTTTACATGCTAACATATTTAACTGCTCCATCCTAAAACGTCAGTGGTTTTATTCACACACGTCCACATATATACACTAATATAAACAAGTAAATTATTTCAAAAGATTCAGAGTGATTAAAGACAACTCTCAATGTTGACCTCTGGTGTCCACCTGTGCATACATATATAAATGATCTCTATATGTGCACTCACACGTGCACACGCCTACACATAGACACAAAAGAAAAAAACTGGATTTCTTTACTCATTTCACTGATGACTTTCGTGAATATGTTTATGTTTGAGGAGACTGTAACTTTCAAAGCCCATCTTGTATGTCTTCTCAAGTTATTTGCTTGGGTAGGTGCTAAAATCATTGTCAAAATAACAATTTTTTTTTTTTTTTGGTTTTTCGAGACAGGGTTTCTCTGTGGTTTTGGAGCCTGTCCTGGAACTAGCTCTTGTAGACCAGGCTGGTCTCGAACTCACAGAGATCTGCCTGCCTCTGCCTCCCGAGTGCTGGGATTAAAGGCGTGCGCCACCACCGCCCGGCTGTTTTTTTTTTTTTTTTTTAACTAAAATTGTATGTCTCTTTTTTAACATACGTTCTGCTTGATCATTTTGTAATCTTGAAATAAGTCAGAGTCATCTGGAAAGAAGGAACCTCAAGTGACAAAAATGCTTCCATCATATTGGCCTGCAGCCATATCTGTGCGGTATTTCCATTACTGATGATTGACGTGCGAAGGCTCAGCCCACCATGGATATTGCCACTTTTGATATCCTGGTCCTGGCCCTATAAAAAAAGCAGATTGAACAATTCACAAGAAGCATGCCAGTAAGCAACACTCCTCCATGGCCTCTGCTCCAGTTCTGCCTGCATAAATCCCCTCAGTGGGGAGTGGGCAGCATGTTCAAGCCACATAAGCCCCTTTCTCTCCAAGTTGTTTTTGGTCATGGTCTTTATCACAGCAATAGAAGGTGAATGAGAATAACAGAGTGCTATGTTAATATGTGGAGATTCCTCTTCATAATTATCAGTTGCCTCTCACACACAGCAGGGTTTTATGCCACAATTACAGGGAATTTGCTTTGCTAAGCGGATGCTCATGAGAGCATGGATTCCTAAAGTCAGGGTCCTTGCTTGGAGAATAGCAGGACTGTGATTCTGTTCCGTCTCACGTCTCTATGTAACTGAGATAGAGGAGCAATATAGAGCCATGCACATTTCATGTAACAAATGTTTGTCACATAATATGGTCTGGCAGTTTTCACTTTTATTTTCAGTTGTATACTTTCATTCTGTATTTGTTGTGTTAAATCTTTACCTGTTCCATGGCTTGGAATTCCTGTGACACTTTGGATTTCTTCCTTATTCTTGTCTCTTGGTTTTGATACCTCATCAAAGTGCCGTTTTCTTTGAATTTGTGTTCTTCTTTGAAGTTATTTTTTAATTAAAGCAATGAAAGTCCCGACACTTGGGATGATAATATTTTAAAACTTACCCAGATTATTATTTCTGAAGAACAAGCCAGCTTTCTACCTCTGTTCCATAGCTGCTAAATAGTCTTTATGGTCCTGACTGGGCATTCACTGAGTCTAGTAGCACTGCCGTAGCAAGATGGCTGCACTGTGTTGTTTATTGTCCTCTATTTATGGACTGTAGTGCTGCTTTAACAAAATGTCCACATTGTGCTGTATTGGGCACTACTGAGGAGAGAGAATAGGGTCCTGATGCCCACACTAAGCTGGAGCTTAGTCAGTTTGATTATAGCAGACTTCAAGGTGACTTCATGTAACTGGTCCCTGGTTGCTCTATGATGGACTCATTGCTTTTTCGTGTCAAATGTCACAATGTCAACATAATAAAACACCGGGATGGCATTGATGAATAGAATGTTTGCTCTACTCTTTCAGCAATACAGAAATTCTTAACTGTGTGAAATTGTTGCACCTTCAATACTAAAAGAAACAATAAGCATTTCCCTCTAATCTGTACAGTGGCATGCAGAGATTGATTTGTATGGTAAAAAGCAATGTTAAAATATGAATGAGTTTTCTTTTAAAATCTTGATGGTAATATAAATGGTAGGAAAAAAATCATAGTTTGTAATTATAACAAGCTGCTAGCTAATTTTAAGGAAATATTACCCATACACCTCTACATGCTCTCTTTCAAATTGACTTATCTTCCCCCATTCAATGGATCCTGATGATCCAATCCCAAATGGTCAGCTCTGAAAACATAAATACAGGTAGCATTATACATACTGAGCAGGCCGGCTATATTTAAGAATATACATGTATACACATATTCATATATGCATGTAATAATGAAGAAATTTGCTAAAGAAAGAGTCCATGAATTTGACAGTTTGAGAAGGGGCATATAGAATGGTTTAGAGGGAGGAAAGTGAGGGAGAAATGATATAATTACATTTTAAAAGATTTTAAAAGAAAACTCATTCATATTTTAACATTGCTTTTTACCATATAAATGAATCTATTCATGCCACTGTACAGATTAGAGGGAATCGCTTATTGTTTTTTTAACATCGAAGGTGCAACAATTTCATACAGCTAAGAATTTCTGCATTGCTGAAACAGTAAAGCAAAAAGAAAAGAAATAATTTAAAAGTTGCAGGATGTTTTTAAAGGAATGTCCAAGATCTCCTGTGTAGTAAGTGGAAGTCTCTCGCGTGCAGTACTGTGTTAGTTAGGTTTTCTTGTTGCTATGACTGTGTGATGGGACTCTTACTGAAGAATTAGGATTTTACAGATGACATGGTGCCAAAGCAGCAATATGGAGCTTAGACCCCATCAGCAGCAAGGCTGGTGCTGCTCATTCCAAGTCACCCCCACTTCTCATAGCAACAGGCCTTCTTTTGTGGTCCTCGCTGTGTCCTTCAGCACAGGGGCCCACCAGTGACCGGTGGACACCGAATGAATTATTCCTGCCGGTGCTTGTTCTCGGCCCTCACTCCCGAGGCTCACTTTTCCCCCCATGGCCTGTGGATGTCTTTCCTGCCGTACATGGACTCGCTAGGATGCAACCTTGGCGAGGAGGTGCGGGCTGTGTGAGAGGAAGCAGCTGTAGGGCCCTTCTCCCAGAACAGATTCCTGGGCACATGACTGAATTTTCATTAGTTGCTTCGTATTTTGGTCCTCACTTTCCTTTCTTGGAAAATGGAGATGTTTAAATCCGAGTATCACAAGGTTATTTTTGAAATGTATTTAGATAACACATGCGAGAATTTTGAAAATCATAAAATGAAATAATTTTAGCAAAATAGCCGAGCACTGCTGAAGTTCGTGCTGACATAGCTTAAAATTGAAAATATGATGTCAGGGGAGGGGACGTGCTTCTTTCCTGCCACTATTCTCAGTCTCTTCCAGAAGATTCTTAGTTCTGTGTGGCACCCGGACTTGTGTGTGTGTGTCTGTGCGCATGCTTGTATGCCTGTGTGTGTGTGTGTGTGTGTGTCTGAGCGCATGCTTGTATGCCTGTGTGTGTGTGTTTAAAGCTTTTCATTTATTTTCCTCTTGTTCCTCCAGCATGCGGTCTTTGCAGGACCTCTCCTCTGTGTTAAATAGCCAAGCACGGTAGTACTGGAGAACTGAGATGAATCCCGGCCCTGGCTTTCCAGGAAGGAACTGGAGTTTAAACTGTGACTATAGTAAGTGTCAGGAGGAGTGGGCTGTTCCATGACAGCAGAGGCCTGGGCGTGGGAGAGGAACCAGACTTCCAGAAGTGCAGGAAGCTGCCCTGGGCCTTAGGCCAGGCATGATGGACGGTAGATTTGGGGACTTGGTAGCAGGGGCACTTGTTAGGGACTCTGCATGAACTGTACCCAAGCGCCCTGCCGGGAAATGGAAGGTGGTCTATTTGGATGTGACAATACCACCCAACCAGCCATGTGTGCAGAGACTGTACCTGGGCCTGTCAGGAAGGTATGCAGGTAGCTTTGTGGACTTGGCAGGGCAGGTTGGTTACCATAGCAACCACCGCAGGTTAAATGTGTGAAGTGAGTGTGTAGTAGGAAAATCACTCTTGATAGTAGTGTAAAGAATAAGCTGGAGGGAAGAAGGGAGAGAGGGAGGAGAGAGAGAGAGAGAGAAAGAGAGAGAGAGAGAGGAGAACACTCCGACCACACATTTCTAAAAAGAAGAAATCAAGCAAAAGAATGATGTCTTGCTTTCTTGATTCTATTTTCTATTTAACTCTGTTATTAAAAGAAATAGATAATACTTATATGTATATTCCTTATAATTATTTTTATGTAATTATATACTACTTATATGTTTTATATGAATATCTGATGTCCTTATGTATCATTTACACTTGTATATAAAATAAGCATATTTTATTGTATAATATTTATTATATAATGTATATATCGATACATATATCCTGCACATATATTTCTCTGTATTTAGTCTCATATGATGCTATTATTCTCATCTGTATTCTCAGCTATGAAGCACAGTGGCCAGGATTCACTCCCTTCCCTCCACTCACACTGTTCCTCCTCAGAAGTTCTGCTTGGTCCACAGCCAGGGGGGGGGGGGGGGGGGAGGCCTTTCTGGAACTCTCCGTCTTGAGAAAGTACTCTGGCAAGAACCATGAAATACCAGTGTTGTTTGCTGGAGACCCCAGGAACCATCATCACCAAGGAAACATTCCCTTGCAGGCTCCTGACCAAGGCCTTCCTCCTTGAAAACACTATTTTTTCTAAGTGCTTGAAAGAGAAAGATTATGAAAATTGAAGAAGCATGAAAGCATGAGAGGACCTGGTATGTCAGGTCCTCTGTTCTTCCAGGCAAAAATTTGTATACTGTAGTGTTATATAATAATAATAAATTAATTAATAATGATAATAATATTAATAATGATAATAACAATCTCTTGTAGTACACGGCTTTTCCCCCTTAAGTCTTTGAACTTTTAAAATACATTTTAGTCCTAAAAGGAATAGGTACCTAGATAAGCCATACAGAATCAATGATATAGATGACCTTAGGCTATAAAATGGCTTTGTTTGATTCAGCTGCCAATGAGATGGCAGGGAGGGGAGGACTGGACTATGAGAAATCAGTGTAAGGGTGAGGAGTGGGTGCTTTCTCCTTCCTCATTGCTGAGAACAAATTCATGACAAGGAGAAACTTCCAGAAGGAAGGGCTCACTGCAACTTCCACTTAGAAGGGTAGAGTCATGGTGACGAGAGTGTGAGCAGTCACGGCAGCCATGGTCACAAAAGTGTGAGCCACCATGATGACAGTGTGAGCAACCGTGGTGACAAGAGTGTCAGGCAGCTGCAGTCAGGAAGCTGAGAGAGATTAATTGCCGGTGCTCAGCCTATTTTCTCCTTTTTAAATAATACAAGAGCTCAGTAGACTGGTATTGCTCACATTTCAGGTGAGTTTTCCACCTTTAGAAAACCAGTCTATAAGCTCCCTAGGAGATGTGCCAGGGGGTTTGTTTCCTAGGTATTTCTAGATCCTACCTAGTTCTTAAGGTCTCGCGTTGTCATGGCATCTGCACGCATTCATAGGCAGAAAAGAGGGTGGGGTCATTGCATTGTTCTGACTCCTTTAACTATTCCTATTGGGAAACCATCTCAGCAAAGACCTCTAGACATGAAGAAAAGTCTTTCCATCCTAAGAAAGGTGAAGTGGAAGCTGATTCAGTTAAAAGCTCCAAGAAGTGTGTCTGAGATGATTTACCCAAGGAGTCCGAGGCAGCTCACACAGTTGCTCATCCCTTGGTGAGGAAGGAAGCAGGTGCAAACTCTGTAGAACCAACCAGCTTTGTTCTACCAGAGGTGGAGCATTTCTGCAGCCAATCTCCTGCTTCTGCTTCCTGTCTGGAATCAGCCTGACAGCCAGGCGCTTGTTTTCTCCGGCCTTGATCATGTCTGCATTCTATGGCTGGGTTCTCCTTGGGCCTCCACTTGACCTTTCAGTCATCTGTCTCACTAAGCAAAATCAAACTGTGAATTCACAAATGTTGCTAAATAGGCCTACTAGTTTCTGGGTTGGGTACAGCAAACCCAGCTGTTACCTTGGAAGCTGTCTTGACAGGTAAAATTGGAAGGGTACCTACTGAGTGAAAAGAAAAGAAAGTGAAACTCCTCAGTCTAAGAATCACACTGTTGCTTCAAACACAAGCCCTTGGTAGCTGCATCACTGAGAGCTACAAAAGCAGGTCCTAATCTGAAACATGCTCCTTTCCCAGCCATTAGATCACAGTTGATGTAAAATAATCAAGCAGAGAAAAAGAAAACAAAAACAAAGAAATAAAACATGTACAACACAAAAAAATGCAACAACGAAGGCTTTTAATTTAGCATATTCGTGTTGTGTGTGTGTGTATGCGTGTGTCCATGAGTGGGCGTGTATGTGTGTGTGTTTATGAGGGTGGGGATGAGCGTGTGATGGGTATGGAGTCTAGAGGACAGTCTTAGGTGTCACCCGCAGGAAAGCTACCACAGTGTTCTACAGCTCACCAGTTAGGCTAGACAGGCTGGCCAGGGAACTCCAGCATCCTTCTGTCTGCCCCTCCCAGGGTTGAGTTACAAGTGCACCATTATGTCCAGCATTTTTGCATGGGCTTGGGGTATGTGGTTCAGGTCTAAATGGTTGCATGGCAAGCTCTGTACAGAGGGAGACTTCCTCTCAAGCGATAACTTCAAACTGTGAAATAAGAATGTGGGAGAAGAAGTATGTGTAATGACTGCCCATCATTATATTCTGGCTTCTTAAATACTTCAATTCACTTCATACAGTTTTGGGATATACTTGCTTAAAATAAATCATGTAGAATGTTCTATTATTGCTTCAAGTAGTTAATTTGTTCAATAAAGCAGGATCATTAAAACTGTTTCTCTTTAAATATTTGAGTGAGTTTTCTTAATGTCAATAACCTTTCAAACTGTGATACTGACAGTTTCTCTTGATTAAGAGTGGATCAGTCCTGTGACGGTGTGTTATTAAATCTAGATCTTCTTCGTTCCCCTTCCTCAAATCTCAAACTACTGAGTCTTTTGCTGTCACAGAGCTTGAGAACTGGTGGAAGTCTGGACTTTATTTCCTCCAAACTGCTTATGTTGCAGCAAGGAAGCAGAGACCCACCAGGCCACTGTGACTCGGGCTTTGACCTAAGTGTGACCCTCGGTCATGGTGAGGGAAACAGAGTTATTTTGCCTGGAGTTTTTAATGTTGTCACTCTGTGGGATTTCCACGGATTTTCAGGTTCCTCACTGGGATCATATGTGGCTTTTGGAGGGAGAGAAATTAGAAACTTGTTGTCTAGGGCATGCTTGTCCTCAAGCTTCAGAAGTTCTTGCTGAGCACTTTCTGAAGAGCAATTTTATAGAAAGTCAAATAACAGTACTGTTCACTGCTTAGTACCATCCAATGCAAGGGCAAAAGTGTCAGGGATAATAGAGCTTACGCTTTAAATCAGTAGAACTGATAAGTTTTAATTTTGAAATAAAAATGGTTTTAAGTTGATTTTATTATTGTTTTGAATTATTACTTAAGATTTTAAGATGTGGCTTATGAGACAGTAAGGTTAGAAGAAAATGAAACCTGTTTTCTGCTACACTTTAAAAACTAGTGTGCCAAGCTAGGGTATTTAATTATTCTGAATGAATTTTCATTTTTCTTTGGATTTTGCATGCTTACTTGGAAGTTTAGCATTCTCTTTATTGAATTTCTCTTCAAATAATATTTAAGTATCTTGAGTCTGCTTTCTAAGTGAGGATTAGAGTATGTTATAAACTAATTAACTAAGCTATTAGCATATATATATATTAGCATGACAGACTGAATCACTAGAAAATATAGTACATGCCTACATGTATGTATGTGCGCTTCATGCATGCATGGTGTTCACAGAAGTCAGGAGAAGGCAGCAGAATCCCCCGGAAGTAGAATTCCAGAAGGCTGAGATGCCCTGTGGGTGCTAGGATCTGACTGTGAAGTCCTCTGCAGAAGCAGCAGTGCTCATTCTTAGGAGCACCTCTCCAGCCCTCTATGTCTGCACAGCTGAATGCATGTCTCCTTGAGAAGACTCTTGTCTTGGTTGTGTCTCTAACCTCTCCAGAAGGAGCAGCCATTTCTAGTACCCATAGTCAGCACATTTCGTGGAACACTGTCCGCTCAGGAGTTTCCATGCTGCCTGCTGTAGGCTGGGGCTGCAACAACTCCCAAAGGATCATGTGATAAGGGCTTAGTCACAGCCTAGGGCACTGGAGGGACATGGTGAATCGTTGAGGAGATGGAACTTACCTGAAGGAAGTTTGGTCATTAGAATCATGCCCTTAAAGGGGGGCAGATCCTTCTTCCTGTTTTGTATCTCAACCATGAGGTGTGTGGGGCTGCTGTACCACATACTGCCACCAGGACGTGCACCATTGCCTTCTATCCTAATACTGTCTCCTAAGAAGAAATTATATCAATTAGTCATGGACTGGGATCTCTAGAACTGTGAGCCAAGACTAGCCCTTTCTCCTTGAGGGCTGGTGTGAACCTCAGGTGCTTGCTATGAGGACAGGAATCTGACTAACATCCTGCCCTTGAGTGCAAGACAGTTCACCTTTCGTAAATGTTATATGACCTGCATATTTTCCTCATTTGTTTTCTATTGCTATGATAAATACAACATCCAAAAGTAACTTGGGGAGAAAGATCTTATTTCACCCTACAACTTATAGTGCATCTGAAGGGAAGTTAGGCACTAACTCACCGCAAGAATCTGGGGGGAAGAACTGAAGTAGAGATCATGGTGGAGGAATGTTACTTATTGATTCCACATGCCTTGCTCAGCTTCCTTTCTTAGACTACCCAGGACCTCAGGCCCAGGGGTGGCATCATCTACAGTGCACTGGGCCCTCCTACATCAATTACGAAAATACACTAAAGATTTTCTTACAAGAAAATCTGATGGAAGCATTTTTTTTGCAATCGAAAGTAATCTTTTCAGATGTATCTGCCATAAGTCAAAATAACAAAATACTAACCAGAAAAAATATTTGTATACATATATATGTATGTGTGTGTATGTGTATATATATATATATGTAATCCAGAGTATTGCCAACAGCAAGACACATTGCTTAGAACAATTTGTACAACTTGAATGTGTGTATATATATATATATATATATATAAAAAGAGAGAGATGATAGATAGATAGATAGATAGATAGATAGATAGATAGATAGATAGTAGATAATCTCTTTGCTCTGGAAGAGGTGGGGGTAGACTAAAGTCTCATGCACTAGCCAGCTTTATTCAGAGCATCAAACAATATATACTCTACGAAGAGAAATTATGAGTAAAGTTTTGATGGGTTCAAGCTGTGTACAGTCACAAGGACATTCCACACAGCAAAAACAAGTTCTTCAGTGGAGGAATAAAGGATGGTTTAAAATTTTAATTGAACAATGTCAGCAGGCAATAATAAGTAATCTGAAGTAAACTCACTCCTGTCTGCTTCACCCGGGGAGAGCATGAAACCACTCCAAGGACGATTCCATGTTTTGAAGAAACTGAGATCACAAATTTCTTGTATTGTTTTCTTGGAGTTTTCTCACAAGAACTCAGAATTCTCATACAAATTCATTCCTAGACTGTGTTCCAACATATATGATCTTACAGTCAACCTCTTGGTGTTGGAAAACCAGTTTACATTCATTATAAATATAAACTAACCAAGACACATAGTTTCAAATATGTTCCATATTTACAAATATAAGAAGTATTATTTAAAAAGAAAGAAGTTTTATTTTACCCTGTATTTACTCAAATAACTATTTTTGTAGCATCAAGTTGTGGAATCTTTTCATCTTGAATATGCTCACTATGCAGAGTAGACATCCTTGATTTTTGTGAGTCCACTTAGATGTTACTGTACAAATTGTCCAAAGCAACGTGTCTTGTTTGCATTACTGTGTATTAGGCATAGAGCTCTATACATGCTAGGCATGTGTTGCACACTAAGCTACTTTTGTATTCTGTCTTTTGTTTTTTTTTTTTCATTTTGCTAAGTCACTCAATCTTCCCTTAAACTCACTCCATAGTCCAGGTGGACCTTGAACTTGTGATCCTCTTATCTTAGCATTCTCAGTAGCTGTGATTATAGACATGCACCACCAGGCCTTACTGGTAAATTACTTTTGCCCACCTAGGGAATATAGCATACTGAGGTTCAAGGACAATTTTCAGTACCTGTGAAGATCTCTGTAATCTTGCTTCCATCTATTGTTTTCTAGTAAATACCAGTTTAAAATATGTGTCCCAGGCTTTATATTCATGGTATGTCTATAATATAAGCTTCTGAATGTCTAGTAAGAGAGTATGAAATTACCTTGTGTTAAAATGAAGTATATCATCCCACCCCGTTTCTTTGTTGAAGCAGTAGATAATTCAAATGCTATCTGACTTTATAGCATGACTCCGTGGTAGGAAGTTACAATCAAGCCCGTTGCTATTCCCAGGTACCCAGGGCGAACAAGCTGGCACTCACCTGTGTGGAAGGACAACATGCTGTTTCAGGACTCTCCTCTGCAGACAGCTTGTGTGTATCTTACTGCACTGTTGAGATTTACTTCCAGTGGCGACCATGAGGACGCTGCTGAGAAATGTTAACCCATTCCTGATAGGTCAGCAGGTTTCTCACAGGTAATTAGTAACCTCACAGGTAGCTGGCGAGGTGCGTGTAAACCAATTTGTTTAAGGAATTAGGCTCACAGCTCTAACACATATCTAAATGTCATGGCCAGTGGTAATTATATTGTGATAAATGACTCTATCATTAAGATTATTGTGTAGCTATATAATTGTTGGTTTACTCAAAATTAGCATTTTTATTTTTTGTTGCAAGTATTATCCCTTCATTATCTCTGCATGATGAGAGTTGAAGGTGTTTCGTTTCTTGAAGAGTCAGAATTGCTTAGAAAGCCCTTGACCAGGTGCAGTAGAAGCAAGGATCAAGCATACTTAAGATTATCTAAGACTGAGGTTAACCTGAAAGGACGGACATCTGTTAGAAAAGATCAAGCTTTTGACTTACTTTTTGAAAAGACTAATTTCCATCTGGTAATTTATTTGAGAAGTCTAGTTATGCCATCTGTGGATATGTTTCACGGCTTCCTCTCGCCCATGCCATCCTTCTTTCCCGACAGACTCTCTTTGTTGAGTCCAGCATACGGTCTTCCCTTGGTTTTCCCCTTACAACTCTGCTCATTCCCTCCAGTTCTCATTTCCCTTGCCACCATTCTCTTCTCTGCCTGACTTCTAAACTTGTGTGTTCAATAAGCTGCAACAGAGACCTCACAAGACTCGGCACCCCCTTTATATCTCTCTACATGCACATATAGTCATTCCTGGCTTTGTTAAAAGTTCCCACCCTAACTCCAAGTTAATTACTGAAAGTAGAAGTTTCTCTCCAACACCAAGTCCTTCCTAGATATAACTGGTAAGTATCTCTACCTACTCAACTGTAGAAGACAAAACAAGAGAACTCACTTCTTGGAGCCTCCCCTTTTCTTGTTCCTCATGGCTGTCTATGGACAAAAATTTTCACCTTGCATATACTGGTACCATCATTTTCTGTTGGTATCATGCTGGTTTGTGACGTTATTCTCATCCTGACATCATGGATTATTTCTAAATCCATCTTCCTCGCATATGTGTTTGCTGACTTTTTATTCATATGTCATTTATTTATAGGACTATCAGAGTTTGTATGGTTTTAATTGCCATATTCCACACATTCCACTATTGTGGTACTTCTCTGCTGAAAGTGTCTGCAGTCTTCCCATTGTGTTAAGGCATCGCTGTTGCTGTTCTTGTTTAACACTGGCACTGTTGATTTTCAATCCCGATGACCTCTGCTATAGAGAGCAGCCTTCTGCATAATGGGCATTTAGCAGCAAGCCTTAAACTATGCCAGATGCATGTTGTTACACCCCACTTACTACCCACGACATCTGTGACAAGCAGAATTCTAAGACAAGTGTTGGTGATGATAGGGGGACATAACTATCATTTGAAAATGATTTGAGTCTTCATATAAGCCTTTCCTTGTCCACTCTTTCCCTTGGCCCCACAACTGCCTTATGCCTTCCTCCCTTATTCCTCATACCTGGGTTTTCACATCTTCTCAGTGCACTGTTATCTTTGCGTCTCTGACTTATGTTCCATGGACTTTGGGTTCTTGTTCAATTTCTATGGATCTGGATGACTTGTTAGTAATCATACAACTAATGAGGCAGGAGCTCTCCGATGGAATCTAGGAGCTCTGTGTGGGAACCACAGAATCTCTGACTAAGATAGAATTAATTTACAGTGTTCTCTCACATTTTGAGAAGTGTTGACTGAAACAACACAAAACGAATCTTAAGTACATGGGTTTATAAAAGGTGATGTATACATTTTTTTTGTAAATTTGGGTTTATATAACCATGTGTTCTCTAAATATACTTATGATGCATTGGAGTTTTAGGTACTTGTCTCAAACCCATCTCCATTTGAGCATCACACCACACGCTCATATTAACTCTTATTTCTAGACCATCATGATCATGATGCTCTTCCTGCCATCATCTTAATTGGGAGATGATTTAGAACTTAAGGTAAGACAGAATCAAACAGACAACCAGGAGAGACAACAAGATGTGTTTTTGCTATAGATAAGTATTTGAGGACTAAGTTTGGGGTTGTTTCCTAAAGATGACGAGATAATGTTGAGAAAAGATTCATGAGCTGGACATCTTTTATAGGTAATACGTTAATGTACATGGAAGGAAAGCGGGTTTAATGTTAACTGAAATTAAGCATTTTTCATAGAAAAAGCTCTTAGCTACTGAGTTGTAGACCAGACGAATAATGGAAAACTGAATTTGAAAATAAAGTACAATTGTGCTGTACTTCTTAGTAATAGCTAAGGAGTTTTCAAACCTTGAGATTAAAAACCCTGCAAACAGCTGAGAGCATATGGCACAAACTGATTCAGAAATAAGGATATTTTTAGTTACTGAAAAAGTATAGGAAGCAGTTTGCAAAATGCTTGCTGGCTTACGTGAAGCCCTGGGTTTGGTTCCTCGGCACTGCGTAACTTAGTGTGCTGGCACGTGCACATGATTCCAACAATTCAAGGTCAGAGATGAGAAGATCAGAAGTTAGGACCAAAGTCAGCAACATATTGAGTTTGAAACCAGGTTGGTTACATAGGAAGTTATCTCAAAATCAATAACATTGAAATATGTACTTTGTTACAACTTTAGTCAGTATTCCAGGGTGATTCAGTCTATTTGATGTTTTTTTATTCTGACCCCTGGGTGATAGGGATGAAAGTTTTGTGCTTCAGCACTGAAATACAAAAATATAGCATTCTGAAAGTGGCTCTCAAATTTTATGCCCCTATACTTACCCATTTTTTTGGATTCATTCCTACATTTGATCTCTGAGCTTCTCCCTGTACTGCCTCCCTCTTCCCCATGTGAGCAAACTAGTTTCTATAAGTCTAGAACTATCAATGCTGAAGAGGCTTAAAAAATTTACTTCATTTGCTTGATTGCCTAAGAGCTTCTTGTAATTGTGACAACATTTAGCATGACCTTGTAATGGAAAAAATATTGAAATGTGTTAGGGACCTTTCCCTCTGATTTTCTGCAAATAGAACTGGGTACAAAGCTGACTTTTATCTGAAATACAATAAAAAAAGAGAATAAGATTAAGTGAGTTGAAAATATATCTATATATTGCATAAATATAGACACAATATGTTGCATGGGTAGGGAGGGAGGCAGACAGATAGACAGACAGCAGATAGTCATTCCTTTAAAGTTTTGTTTAATGAACTGACAAACCAATGAGAAGTTTTGATCATTTCTATAATAAAATCTTTTCAGAGACTCAAGAGTTGAAAGAGTAGAAAGTGAAAACCACGGGAATGGAACAAAGACATGTCTACATTGTCAATAGTCAACTGACTCCATGATACTGTGTGTTTGTCATTTAGATTTGCATGTGTGTGGCCAAAGGGGCAGCTCCATGTTTCCTAAAGGGCCTAGAGAACATACAGGAAGTGCCCCTTCTCTTTCCCTTTGTGTTTGTGGCTTACCTGCTAAAGTTCCAGCATCCGTCTCCAGCAGGGCTACATGGCTTCTCTCTGACTCTGCCCTTCTTTCCCCCAGCATTCAGCCTAGCTTTCCCTGCCTTGCTATAGGTCCAAGTAGTTTCTTTATTCATTAATGGGGATCACAGCACACAGAGGGGACTCCCACATCAATACAGAAGAAGTAAATCAGCTTGCTGATGCCAACTGGGTCCTTGATGCTTTTTACTTGATGCCATTGAAGAACATCTAGTAACAATGAAATTTAACCTAAAGAAAAATTGAAAACACAGAGGAAACATTAGACTGGATTCCTCACTGTAAAACAGCAATAGCTCAAGTAAATTTTGACTCATCAAAAAGTACTTCTATAATTATTTGCTATAGTTTCTATTGGTCTTGTTAGAGCAAAGTCTCCAGGTCAAGATGATACTTAGCCTAATATTCCGGTTGAACCTTATCATTTCAGTCAAGGAACCACCCCTAGGAGGGTGGACTCACTTTATGCCCTGCTAAAGAGATAGGTGGAATAATTAGGCCTTTAATGGGATGCTGTAATTTTTTCTTCCCAGAATCCCTGCCTCTAGCACAGTGCCTTATGTAGGGCTGTAAGTCTATCCAGTTTTATGAGTTATTCAGAAAAGCCTATATTTACCTTTCTTTCTTCTATCTCTTCTCTAAGTGTGCTTCCTTTATAATTTTGAGCTTCCTTAGTCTTTGCATTTCTACTCTATGTGGCTGCTTGTCAGCCTTGTCCCTAACTAACCTTGTTCCACCTTGAAATGGCATGGCCTTTTTTTCCTTCTTCTTCTTCCCTCAGTTCCCTCTTTCCAGAGATGGCTGAGGTTTCACAGCTTGCCGGCCATAAAAAGTTTTTGTTTAATTTAAAATCTAATAATTATCCTTGAGCTTCTTTTTGAGTCTGTTTGTATTTCTTTTATTAACAAGACTAAGAACCTCAAGTGGGGACTTTGCCTTCTCCTGTATTAATCTCAGGACAACATTAAAACAGCTTTTAAAACAATCCCTGAGAGCCACAACCATCCTTTTCTGGTACAGTGACATTCTTATCTTTTTGTGTTTGTGCATCTGGAAAGAATTATATGTATAATCAATATATATATATGAGTTGGTCAGTACACCAATAGTTACAGAGATAGATATAGACAGGAAAAATCACCCAGAGTTACTTTCCGTTCTTTCTCTTGTTCCTTGGGTAGAAAAAGGCTTCCCTAGTGAAAACTGTCTAAACTACATTCTCTCTGCTAAGGACCTGAATGTCCAATGTGTCCTCACCTGGAAGAAATTTGACTCCCTCTCCAGGGAGGCTTCTGTGTGCCTTATCAGTTTCTTAGAAGTCACTTTCTCTCAATTTGAAGTGTAGAATTCCTTCTCCTTTACATTACAAAAGAGCAGTTAAGACTCTCAAGTGCTCTCTTTTGTGACTGACAGGAATGTGCCAAGCAGCAAGTTCTTCTCCACAACTCGGATGCAGAAGAGAGCAATTCCTATGATGAGGCACAATTAGTTCCATTCTGTGATTTCATTACACCGCACTTTTATTTTTACCCAAATATATTCCTTCAACTTAGTCTCAGATTTTTTCTCATTTTGTAATTTCTAGTTGTTCACATGATCCCGTGTATGAATACTCTTTAAAATCTTCCTCTCTGCAGAGTGCGATTGAAATGTTTCTTTCCTTAAAGTGCTCATTGCCTAAGGATGAGCCAAACATGCTGATTGACTAGAGACTTTGCTTCTCTCTGAAAGGCAGTACCTAGGCACCAGGATTCTGATAGCTTGGGCAGTGTGTACTCTGCAGACAGAGGAAGACAAGGTATTCCTTTACCTAAGCTCAGAATTTGTATACACGTCTTTATCCCCTTAAAGCTTTTTTGGGGTTTAAGACTTGTCTTTTTCATTTTATGATAGATAGGCATCAGATTTAAACTGTTGACTACACAGTAGGTGTAGCATGCCAGCGTAGTGAAGCCCTCGGATCTCTGAAAATTGTTTCTGGTTCTTTACTTGAAACACATATGGCTCTTTCTTAGTTATTGTGAAAGGAAAAAGTTAATATATATCTTACTTTTTGTTTATTTAAAGTAGGAAACCTTGTTTGTAAAATGGGAACACATGTAGCTGGTGCTTTGGGAAGAACAAAGGTATTATTGACAAGGTGATGGTGAAAAGGCTCTCATCACTCAGCTGGCTCTAAAATACACATCTTTTTCTCTTTACAGGTCATTGTAAGTCACAGAGAAAAAAGTTGGCATCATTCACCCAATATAGGAATAAATAGATGTCTTTCTGGAAGGCTGAAACTAGCAGGAGGTGGGCAAACTTGCATAGACTGTCCCATAAGCGTAGATAGTAAAACAAAATTGCAACCCCTGGAAAGAAAACAGGCCCTTGAGTGACCTAATCTGTTTTTCCCTCGCAAGAAATCCCCAGAGACAGCAACATTTCTGTACTGTGGAAAAGTAAAAGGAATTGTACCCAAGTCTCAGGGGCTCCGTTTCTATTAAGTAACCTGTTGTGAGCTATAACTAGATGGCATTCACTAGTATGTGTATGAAGAGGAACTACACCTTTTTAATGTCAGTTTCACTGTCCCCACTGCAGCCGTGAAGCAGCCGGCTGGAATAATTTGCTTGTTTTATGGTTGCGAAGCAGTGGACCTGAGATGCATGTCCTGGGTTCCCAGATGGTGCACAGACTCACGGCCACATGCACACATAGTTGTGTGGTTTCACTCATGAACTGGGTTCCCAGATGGCACACAGACTCACGGCCACATGCACACATAGTTGTGTGGTTTTGCTCATGTACTCTGATTGGATATCTCACCTGCACCAATTGCACGTATTACCCTGGGTTTCTTTAAAGTAAACCCACGATTTAAGTTACTCTTAGGAACTATTGTGAGATTATTATTCAGTTCATCCTCTTCCTTACTGATTAAAAACCACCAGCATCTCTGATACTAGAACCTCCCTAAATCTGGATGAAGATGGTACTGTCAGGTAAGCAACTGTCAGTGCCTGCTCATGACACGAAGCCATTCTTCCTATTTGGACGCCCTCATCATATTGCTTTCTGAACTGCTCTGCTGTCATTCTGCAGCTGCATTGCCAATCGTACAAGAAACTGTGCCTTCATAGTGTTCTCTGCGTATATTCTATTGGAGCAGTTCATTCTGGGGAGGAAGGATGGCACAATGGTCAGTTCCTGCTTCCTTAATCAATGGGAAGGTGGTGGCAGGAGTGGCAAAGGGTAAGCACAACTAATTAATTGAAGTTGATAATTTATCAAAACAATCATTGCTCAGAGGCCATCTCAGACTATAGAAGGGAGCACACATTCTTCAGCAGTATTTTTGTATTTTTACAGCATTTAGAATAAATAATTTTATTTTTTAAAAGTCTACTTAATGAACCCATGTTTGGAATCTCTTTACTTGTTCAAAGCTTTGGGACCGGAGTAGTCTTTTCTTAAAGTATTGTTTAGAATGAAAATATTTGATGGGTATATGGCATTTTGGACAAAGATATTAATAGTGCTCTCCATTTATAATATTATGAGGGTGTTATTTTCTTTAGAACCTTCACTTATAATATTCAGATCTGAATAAATTTTCAGACTAACATTTAATGTAAGTCTTCTGTTGCTAGCCTTCTGAATGTGAAGATGAAACAGCAGTTGGAGGAATGAAAAAAAAGAAATAATAGGAAAGAAAGAAAAGAAAAGGAAAGGAAAGGAAAAGACATGACTACTCCTAGGTAAGGTGGGGGAGAGAATTTATTACAGATTTATGGGAGAGCATAGTTACAGGCAGGGGTATCTGGTAGAGTCCAGAGTGGACATGACCAGACTGAGCTGGGTCATGTGGGGAGAAGGGGGAAGGGAAGGAAGAAGGGAGAGAGGGGAACCAGGTACATCAGCCAAGAGTATGAAAGGGGAAGGGTAACCAGAATTACTGGGCTTGTGATGGTTGCCACGGTTACAAGTGAGATCAGTTTCGAAGAAAGAAATCACCAGTCTGAAGTGTCCAGACAGTCAGACTTTAGTCTTGATCAATAGAGTGTGTCCAGGAAGAACAAACACACAACAAGGCAGGAAGTGCATTTGGTTTTTATCCTAAGGAAGGTGGTGACTGTGTCTTTTCCCCATTCATCCCCCACCTCCAAATCTTATTCAGTTGACTGATCTGAAAAGAACTGGAGCATAGGAAATGGCGAAGGGAAAGGGGTCACTGCTGTAGGCCATTCAGATCCTAGTTTAGAGAGCAGTGGGCCTTTGTGTTACTGACTGAACAGGATTAAAGCATTTGCAGAAAAGTCTTACTAGGTTATGGAGGTGTATTTTAATTTCTTGTCCTAAAAACATGTTTATATGATAGAAAAGAATCATATTTGATATTTCTTACACTGCCACCACAGATCAAAAGGATCTAGTTTTGTGGGGTGCTTTCAATTTTAAAAGGCTTTTTAAAAACATGTTTTTCTGTCAGTTCAGAGTCTGTGAGCTCCTACTAGGTCGGGTCAGCTGTTTGTGTGATTTTCCCCATCATGATTTTGACCCCCTCCCACTTTCTCCCTCTTTTCAACTGAACTCCAGGAGCTCAGTTCTTCTTAAGGCATGATGAAGAGGAGATCTTTTCTTGAGATTCTTTTGTGATAAAATAATCATTAATGAATTAATAAGTATATGGAGATATTTTTCCAACCACCATGAAAATTAAATTTATGAACTAATTTAATTTAGGAACTTGATAATTTTAGCTTTTCAATATTGTTGTCCTCAGATGTCTTGGCACGATATAAAATATGTTTATCATTATCTTACATGTCTAATGCCTTATGATAATTATTTTGTTATTTCTAGGTCAAATTATGACTTCTGGGATTATTTTACTAGCAATAACCTTTTATTTATATAGGCTTTTTGTTGGATGAGTGTCTTTTAGTACTTTGTGGAAATTTAGAATCTGATCTTAGTTGTCTTTCATTTCCAAAAATTTTCCTGTTACCCAGTGAAATTGGGTTCCTTTTTGAATTATTAGTTTAACCAATAAATACAATGTTTTAGAAACAGAGAGTGTTGTTTACCCAGTGTGAAGATGTGTCCCTATGATTGGTTAATAAATTGGTTTAATAAAGAGCTAAATGGCCAATAGCTAGGCAGGAAGAGTTTAGAGAGAGGACTTGGAAAGGAAGAAAGGCGGGGCCTCAGAGGAAACTGGACATGCAGGAAGAGAGGTAAAACCCATGAGCCCCATGGCAACATGTAGGCTAATAGAAATGGGTTAATTTAAGTTATAAGAGCTAGTTAGGAACAAACAGCAGCTAAGGCCATGCTTTCATAGTTAATAATAAGTTTCCTTGTCGTTTTTGTGTGTGCAGTGGCTAAAGGAAAGACTCCATACAATAGGGAAGTTTAGGGATCAGTGTATTAGCACTTGAAAGAAATACAGGGGAGACAAGCTGTAACTCTTTGCAGGTGCCAGGGCCAAGGCTGAGAAGAGAAGGAAAGGAACTAAGTAAGCCATTTTGAGCTAGCATCCATGAAAGCTATTGTGTTCAGCAGGCAGCACCATCGTGGGCAGAGGAAAACTTCAGAGATAAAGTCTAGAGTGTCAGAGTAAGAATAGTTCAACAAGTTTTCTGTACAATGTATTTTGGTGTTTTTTCCCTCCCCAATTCTTCTCATCTTCCTACCTACCCACCCAACTGTATGTTTATTTTTTCTCTCTCTCAAACAGAACAAAAGACTTCACAATCCCACAAAAATGAAAAATCAAAACAAAAAAGACCAATAAGACAAAAAAAGTCAAAACAAACCAGAAAACATCATTTAAAAAAAAAAAACACTGAGTTTATGATGCCATATTTTTTTTTGATGAAATAAAGCATTTAATTGGGTTTAAAGTTCCTAAGTGTTAGAATTCATGATGGAGACAGAGACAGCTGGGAGCTCACACCTTGGTTTATAAGGTGGATGCAGAGAGCACACAGGAATCTTTTGAATCCTCAAAGTCGACCCCAGTGACACACTTCCTCCAAAAAAGCCACACCTCCTAATCCTTCCCAAGCAGTTCCACTAACAGAGACCCAAATTCAAACATGTGAGCCAACTGGAGTCATTGTAATTCAAAGCACCACACTGGGCCACATATTTTCTATGCACAGCATACTCTAATCCTGCCAATACCCTGGAGGTAAATATTTTTTTTAATTTTTATTTATTTATTAAAGATTTCTGTCTCTTCCCCCCCCCCCGCCTCCCCTTCCCCTCCCCCTCCCCCAATCAAGTCCCCCTTCCTCGTCAGCCCAAAGAGCAGTCAGGGTTCCCTGCCCTGTGGGAAGTCCAAGGGCCACCCACCTCCATCCAGGTCTAGTAAGGTGAGCATCCACGAAACTGCCTAGGCTCCCACGAAACCAATAGGTACAGTAGGATCAAAAACCCATTGCCATTGTTCTTGAGGTCTCAGTAGTCTTCATTGTCCACTATGTTCAGCGAGACCGGTTTTAACCCGGGCTTTTTCAGACCCAGGCCAGTTGGCCTTGGTGAGTTCCCGATAGAACATCCCCCTTGTCTCAGTGTATGGGTGCACCCCTCACGGTCCTGAGTTCCTTGCTTGTGCTCTCTCTCCTTCTGCTTCTGCATATTCAATCTAATCCCTGAAGAGTATTTTGGAGCTGGAACACACAGGCTTTCCTTACTGCTTCTTCTCTGTCTGTCTGTCTGTCTGTCTGTCTGACCCCTGGTGTTTGGTGTCTCCCTGGTGTCTTTTTTCCCCCTTTCTTTCCGCTGAGCCTAAATTTCCTCTCCTATTTACTCTCCCTCCTTCCTCCCTATTGACTGTTCCTGTTAGACCAGTTAGGTGCCTTCAGCAGCCAAGGTAATTGAGGAACACAACTTTACATAATTAAACAAATGCAACATATCTTTCCATAGTTAAACAAATATCCTGCAGCACCCTGAGCTTTGAGAGTTTGAAATATTAGTAAGATAAACCATTGAGGACTTACTTCTCTAAAGTTGCTCACTGTCTGCACACTGTCCAGTTGGGGATCTCTGTGTTAACTCTCATACCCTGCAAAAAGAATCATCTTTGATGTGGGTTGAATGAGGTTATGATCTATAGGAATAGCAGTATGATATTAGGATTCATTTTATTGCTATATTCCTTTAGTAGAATAATAATATTATATTTGCCCCTAGGCCTATGAGGTATCTATTCTCAGATTCTTAGTCACTTTAGAAGTTTCAGATATGGGTATCATCTTATGTAGTGGTCCTTGAATACAGTTTTACAAAGATGTTAGTTACTACCATAGCATGTGTGCCAATATTGCACCTAGAAGCTTGCAAGTATAGGTTGCAGGGCTTGTAGCTGAGAGATTTTGATAATTAACCATTTTCCTCCAGCAACATACAGTGTAACTTCCAGAACCATGAGCTCAAGTCTACAGGGGTGCAACTTCTAGTTATGGGCCAGCTCAGCTTCTCAGTGTAGCATGATATAATTAAGTGTGGTCTTAAGCAATGGGTTCTTATCATCAGGTTGTGGAGAACAACCAATAGGCTTGGCAATGGCTTGTGATATTCGAGGGGTTCAGTGAGACCCTTTGACCAATGGCTCAACAAGATCCCCATTCAACAAGTAACCCATTCCTGGCACTGGATTGTTCTTGGGGCATTGACTTTCCTCGGTTGTTTCATACTTTCCCAGTATGTAGTAGTAAAAAACATCATCTCATCCCACAGCTATTAGCAAGCTTTCCAGAAGCAAAGGCAGCTGTCAATACCTCACAGCCACCGTCCTATTCTTATCTCACCTGTGGGCCACTGTGACCTCCCAGGCATTCCAGAGGAAAAGGTCAATAGCCCTCAAGGGCTGCCTGGCTCCACATTACTTTCCTTTGTCATCTCAGGGGACTTGTGTAAATTATTTCTCAGGTCTGTGCACTCTAATGCCTGGAATAGAGCAGTTCATTTCTTGCCAGGCAAACAGACACAGGGCTTTCACATCAGGGGTGGCTGTCACCTCCCCTCCCCGCAGTTATCTGGTAACTCTTCAAAACTGAAGAAATTCCTACTGAATGAAAATTGGGTCAAGACACAAACGGAAACTTGAATAGTTCAATGACAGTGAAAACACAGCATATGCAAACCTCTGTGACAGAGTAGAGGCAGGTGCAAGTCAGCAGCACTAACTGTGTACATCAAGAAGCTGGAGATAGCCCTCATAGTAACTTAATCACATCCCTCAACTCTCTACAACAAGGAGAAAAAGCGCCCCAATAGAGTAGATGGTGAGAAATGATCAAACTCAGACCTGAAATCAGTGAGGCAGAAATGAAGTAACAACAACAACAAAAAATTACAAAGAATAAATAAAAGGAAGTGGTGGTTCTTAGAGAAGATTAAAAAAAAGATTGATAACACCTTAGCCAAGTTAACAAACAGACAGAGAGATCCAAATTAAAAAATTAGAAATGAAAAGGAGGATAATTACAACCGACACTGAGAATTCAGAGGATCATCAGGATATACTTTAAAATTTTCTGTTAGGTCAAACTGGAAAACCTAAGTACACTCTTTTATTAAGAGGACAATTATTCCTTCCATCTTCTTAGCATATCTCTAGATATGACTCTGTTTTCCTGTGGGTTGGGCTCCTAGCAAGGTGATTGACAAGCACAAATGGATTAACTGCTTAAGAGAGAAAACAATAGTATATAATGTTAATCTTTGAAGCATATCTGTTTGTCATCTTTGGCCCCACTCAGGGTCAGCGGTAGAAGATAAGATTCCATTCTTTTGACCCTTAATGGACCTCAGCAAAGCCCTTGTACCTCTACCTTTTTGCTTGGAAAGTTGTGATGTTTTCATTTCTAGTGTAACCAGGGAAACATAGGGTTTGTGATCCAAAGCCTCAATGGCCTTCAAGGCTACTGTGGATTCCTGGAAAGAAGCTGTCCGCAATGACTGATTGACTGATTAGGACTTCTCTGATAAGGACAGGTTAGAATATTGTAGACCTAGAGCCTAAGTACAATTTATCTTTCGCAGTGAGCAGCCCCTAAAGAGCCAACCGTTACCCGCATGTCTAGGTTTCTATAACTAATAGATAAAGCTGAACCTAATGTTTGGGTAAACACAGTAAAACCTTAGGAATGTGTTAGCTTAACATAACCCTATTCTCCAGCAGTCAAAGGGCTAAGAATGCTCTCAGATAGTATGTGAGGCCTACAGCTGAGATTTCTTCACTGTGCAGTAATCACCGGCTTTGTTTCCACTGGTTTACACGATAAATTTCTTGCTTCATCTTTGTTCTGTTATCCTAGGAAGTGCATGAGATTGCAGCCCCATTTTAACATGGAATTTGGAGAACCTACATCTCTGTTTCCAGGCCATTGTCACACATGTCTGGCCCCTTATTTCTTTTGAAGTGATACCTGCATTTTTTGTATATGCTACTAATCCCTATAACAGAGCTACTGCATTTAGAATAGTAGTAAGAAAAAATACTGTGTTGATGAAAATATATAACCTCTATATATGTGCATAACTAAGTTTACTATATTAAGAACATATTATATTTTAATGACTTTCCTGGTTATTGCAAAGCACGTATATTCTAAAAATAAGCATCTTTTTCCTCCAAGAATATCTTTGTCTTGCTTATTAAAGGACTTAAATTATGTTAGTATTGTCCATGATTTATTTTGACAGACTATTTATGTGAAATGATTGTAGATAGAAAAAGTAACTCATATTCATATCTGAATTACATTTTCTTGATGGAAAAATGCTATTCACTGCAGGTCAGTCATCATAGAGGTACAGAACATGAAAATGCTTTTTAATGAGTACTTTTTTCTTTTATATTTTGAGATTACGCTCTAATTTTATTATTTATCCTTTCTCATTTTTCCTTCAAACCCTTCCATATACCCTCCTTGCTTTTTTCAAATTCTCAACCTCTTTTTTCCATTAATTGTTGTTATATACATATATATATATGCACATATATTTAAGAACACGTACATCTAACATGCTCAGTCTGTATAAGGATATCTGAAGTTATTTTTTCAGAGCTTTCATTCTGTATTGGATTATCAATTGGTTTACTCTTCTTGGAGAAGGCAATTTAACTGTTTGCACCTGAATAAATCGTGGAGTCATATTCTTTTGTAATTTCATGGTAACTTATTCTCCAAATTGCAGAGGCATGGAAGACCATCTCATTGTATGTCTTGTCATTATGTAGACACAGACTTGAAGTACTCCTATAAAAAAGACATCTTGAAAATTGCTTGAGTCATCAGTTATCAGCTTTGCTTCTATTATTCCCCTTAGAACATTGCTACACTTCCCCTGTTTGTAAGGACTTAAGACAACATGGTCTATTCATTTCTGCCCTTAGTAAGTACAAACTGGAAACATTTGGACTATTTTATTTATTTACCATTTTTTTGATATAATTGTTTAACTGAGTATAGTGTGAAGTGGTGTGTACTTATAATTCCAGTGCTCTGGAGGCTGAGGTAGATTCAATGAAAAAAAAAATGGTGGTAGTTGGAGATGTCAACATCTCTGCCTCAGTAGCTAATACAACACGTAAATAAAAATAGTACACACAAAATATTTGATCAGTCTTTGTGGTTTTTGTGCAAGGACACAGACTACATCAGCAAAATATAATAAAGTTGAGAAAACAAGCCTCACACCAATTATATTTTTTAAATACCAAGTAATGTGTTTAGGCTAGTTCAAAAGTCTGAAAATTTTAATTGTAGTTTAGTAAATGTAAACCAGGAAAGTTTAAATTGAAGAAGCATTCAGGGTCTGTGTGATTTGAATGAGAATGTCTCCAATACATTCAGGTGTTTTAATACTTGTGCCTAGTTGATTAGGCTATTTGGGAAAGAAAAAAAATACTGTGTTAGAGTCTTAGTTGGGGTTTTATTGCTGGGAAAAAAACATCATGACTGTTGCAACTCTTGTGAAGGATAACGTTTAATTGGGCATGGCTTGTGGTTCAGAAATTTAGTTCATTATCATGGCAGGAAGCATGGTAGTATGCAGTCAGACATGGTGCTGAAGAGGCAGCTGAGAGTTCTGCATCTAGATCCTCAGGTAGCAGAAAGTGACAATAACACACTGGCCAAGCTGGAGACCCCGAAGCCTCAGAGCCCCACCCTAGTGACATACTTTCTTTGACAAGTCATTCCTACTCCAAAAAACCCATACTTCCTAATAGCACCACTCCGTATGAGATTATAAGGCTAATGTTATTCAAACCCCCACATTTAAGAAGTGTGGCCTTGATGTAGGAAGTGTGTCAATGGGGGTAGACTTCTGGGTTTCAAGGACACATTCCATTCCTAGTCCCCTCTCTGCTTCCTACTTGTGTTTTAAGCTATGAGCTCTCAGCAATTCCTGGAGCCATGCTTGCCTGCCCTCATGGTTTCTCACCATGGTGGGCATGTCCTTTATTCTTCTGGAACCATAAGACCCCAAACCCTTCCACCTCTAAGCTGCTTTGTTCATGATGTTCAATCACAGCAATAAAAAAAAGAAATCTACTACAGAGTGAAAATTATAGAGTCAAGGTGATAGCCATTTTTTTTAACATTGCGATGTAAATGCAGAAATGTTGGTAAAGAGGATGTGGGTAAGATATTCAAGTACTCAGAGTTAGGGCAGCAAATGATGGTTGTGATATAATAACGTTTGGCCTTATGACGACATGTGTCTGAATACATCGAGGGGCCATGGCACTTGTGTAGGGTCAGGTCCATTGAACAACATCCCTAGGCCTGGTTCTCATGGTCTTCTGTAGAGTAACATTCCAGTTACAGATATAGGGTCATGCCCTAGTGAGGTACGCTTGTGAAAATGTGCATGCTAACTCATAGAAAAAAATAATTTATGAAGCAAGCAGGATCATAAAACTTTCAATTCTACAAGCCTCATCTAACTGTGGTCTGCAGAAATGAAAGATTCACTCTAATAGCATATCCTATGTTAGAAATATGTGCAATAAATTATCTATTACAATGCAGTCCACTAAAATAAATTTTTAAAATCTTTTATTAAACTGCTAGTTTCTAAATGTTCTATAATTATAATCAGTTTTATGAAAATAGTTAATTCATACATCTTTAATTGCTTTTAACTCATCCTTTGTAAACTATAGAAAAAGGAAGATGTTTGTATTTCTTAGAGAAGACAGTGAGTTTTCAAATTTCAAGTTCCGTACCTCTTTTTCAAACTCATTTTAATAGTCAATAATGCTAATGATAGGCCATGTTTTCATATCGTGTGTGTAAAATTTTAATTCATCCGTTTGTCACTTCCTCCCATCAGCAATCCACTGTCATTTGTGGAAAGCTTACAGACTGAGTTCATGGAGCCAGAGGGCTTAAGTGACTTCCAGACATTGACTGTAATGTTTTTAAGGCTTGACAAAGATGAGGGATGTCAGGATTTTTCAGTTTAGTGAGTTTCTGACAGAATATGGCAAACCCCATAGCACTTGAAGCCAGGAAATAAGAGCTTTGCAATAATGGATTTGGTTTAGTTGTTCACTCTCTATAATTTGACTTGACTGAATCTGATCCACTCGGAAGAGCAGATAGACTCAAAATGCCCAACACCACTGCCCATCTTTGATGTGTCGAAGCTGCATCATTACAGATGGATTCACTCTTTTTATAAGGTAAACTATGTAATGGGAAGGAGTGTTTGCAGACCAAATATTTAATCGGGATAATATCCAAGTATATAAGAACTAGAAAAAAAATATTTTCCTTCACAACTCACACAACTAAAAGAAATGAGAAAGGAACAAATGTTCTTGTTTTCCTCAGAGAACACATATAAATGACTGACAGACTTATCAAAAAGTGATCAACATTGTTCATCATCAAAGGTATATAAATCAAAACTACAGTGACAAAGTTATTCATACCTGATTGATGGGGGATTTACCATTTTATGCTGTGATTACCATTAATGAATAAACTGCTTTGGGCCTTTTGATAGTGAGAACTTAGGTAGGCGAAAAAAACTAAATGGAATGCTGGGAGGTAGACGGTGGAGTTAGAGAGATGCTATGGAGCTGCTGCCAGAGTCTGACATGCTGAATCTTTGATGGTAAACCACTGCCATGTGTGATATACTAATTAATGGAGATGGGTTAAATTAAGATGTAAGAGTTAGCCAATAAGAAGTTAGAGGTAATAGTCCAAGCAGTGTTTTAATTAATATAGTTTCTATGTGATTATTTCAAGGCTGAGCAACCGGGAATGGCCAAGTGGCCTCTCTCCCTGCAACACCCAATGATAATGCTTATTATTAAAGAGTAAAATAAGAGTAGTTAATAGTGTGAAGACAAGAGGATTCAGTGTTGTAATGATAAACTTCCTCACCATGCTGGAAGTTTTAACTCGCTTCATGTGCACGGGTCTTGTGTGAGTAACCAATACCATTGCAATAAGAAGATTCTTTCATCAAGGTCAGAACAACACCAATATATGACTATAAACATGAGTATTTAATGGTCATTTGACAACATGAACATTTAGCAAAACAATATTGATAGGTTCTCCCATAGAGCCTATGATTTCTGAGCCATGTTTTTTTTTTTTTACTATGCGTATAGTATCAAACATAAAATTCCCTCCTGCGGAGGAGATCTCAAATCCTATGAAGAGACCAGTTGGTTACCTCAAAAATAGCCTAGCAACGATTGTACTAGTTGGCACATGTTTCCTGGTAGGTCACTATTGCAGCATGTAAACAAACACGATTTAATACAAATCAGCTTTTTAAAAAGAAAACAAAGTCCTACACGTTTCAAATAATATGGATAAAAATAAAGACATTAAGATTAGTGAAATAATCTGGAGCTAGGAAGACAGCTCATTGAGTAAGATTGCTTGCTCTTCAAACATGAGATTCTGACTTTGTCCCAGCACCCACATAAAAGGTTGGACATGTTGCTACTGTGCACATTAACATTGTTTGTCAGAGACAGGACAAAACTGAGGGATTGTTGGAGCCATGACTACAAGCTCTGTGATAATCTAGTAAGCAGATGTATATATACATATATACTGATTCAAAGAATGGTTTATTCTTTTTTTAAAAAGAAATCGTTGTGCCATATAAAAGCCATACATTAAACATGCCCATGGCATAGGTTTTGTTACATATTAAAAAAAAACTGGGTAGTAATTGTTACATGTGGTTAAGCTTACTGTCAATAGCTTGAGAAAGTGATTTGAGGTCAGGCATTTTAGACAGTGCTGTAAGATGCACAGAATTTCAGGCATGCAGTTCTCTGTACTATGCACCGTTTTCAGAATGTTGAATGATGTAATACATACTCAGAATGATTTGTTGTGAATTGACACTGTGTACCAAAACTTATTTAGGATTTTGCTACTTTATGGTTTGGGACCACATTGACAATTCTGCCATTAAATCAAGTTACCTCACTCATATTTCTCCTTTCACAGAATTATCCATAAAAGGAACCCATGTTTATATTTATCTTCAGTTTGATTTCTGCGAGATAAGCACCCATTCTTCAACTGGGTGCATTAAAGTGCCAGTACAGTAAGCCTGTGAGAGGCAGCCATGACTGTCCTCCTCTACTCTTCCGGGGCCAGGAGAATTAAATATATATATATTGCTTGGTGATACACAGAGACTTTATTATTGAATAATAAGTCATTTGCCTTAAAATGTTTTGGATGTTGGTAGCTTGTTATGAAAAATATCCTATAAGCTGCCTCCTTAATCTCTGTGTCCTGAATCTGGAATGATATGTTCCTGTAATATTTTCAGGTACTATTGATACCGTATAATAGTGTATCTGGAATGACATGTTCCTGCCAAACTGTCAAACACTATTATCTTGGTGTTTTCACTGTGCCTTATTGACCTGCTGTTGGTTTTCCTGTTAATGAGACTCTCCACTCTGGGGAAAACAGACCAAGTAATAAAGTCAGACTCCAGACTAAGCAATTTTATCATCCTCCAGACTTTGAATATTTAGCAAAAGAACAATCAAGGCAGACTTCTAGCCTGTGACCTACGTCATGCTTGACAATTGGAATGCGTCTTTTAAAAGATTCTTCCTTCTGTCAAAGAGTTGTTTTCAGTAATCACCGTAAAATCGGATGGATAATGCTGTAGCTATGTGAGTAGTAATGACAGAGAAATAGGCATGGAAATTTCTGTCATCTTAGTTTATATATTCAGGGTAATAAAACAGATGATATTACTGTGGAAAAAGGAAATAGATAATAACAGTATCTATGCCACTGCATTTTGATAGAAATTTTTATAGAAACATAATTACTTTTACTTCTCATGATAATATGTAATAACACACAGCTTAATAGCATATAGCAATTTTATATACAAATAATTTAAACATAATATTTTTTCCTGAGGTATTTTTGAAAGCAAATGAAAGATGTGTATGAACTAAAATCTGCATGTGTGCATGCACACACAGACTTGACTCCTGATGGCTGCATGTGTGCATGCACACATGAAATTGACGCCTGATGGCTTCTGATCTATTTCACTGTCTCAGTGTGGGATACAAATAAAATGTCAAGATGCCAGGGGCTTCAAGTTTAACCCGGTGCTAGACTGGGCTCTTGGCCTGTGCCAGCCATAGGTTTAAACCTTGACATCCAGGAGAGAAAAAGGCCAAGAACTCACACAGAATCCATCTGAAGATCTTCCCTCTGGCAATACCTGATTTATCATTATTTCTAAGTGTAGGCTTATATTTGCAAAGATGTCAGACAGGTAGTTTATGTGGTTTCTCGATGTCATTGCGTACATCTGTAGGACCAATTACATAGCAGAGAGTGGCCTTTTAGTGAAACTCCAGGGCAGCCACAATGATGCGGAATTTAGTCCAAGAAAAAAGTTCAAGTGTCGAGGGTGACTGTATCCTCCATGTCAGTTCGAATTGTTGCCATCCTCTTGCTGGCTTCCTCACGTCCTCTAATTCTCTGATCAGAATCACATTAGGAAACCCTGCTTTGATTTTCCTACTTCAGACTGCATCCCTCTCTGCCAGTCTACTCTCCTTTAGACGTGATTACCTCCCTGGAATGTAATACATAATTTGTTGACTGGAGATGCTATTCTTTATAATTGTTCTCTGCCTTTTGCTTCAGGAAGACAGTGCTCTTTATTAAACTGATAAGCAAAGAGACTACATGTGGTCTTAGGCAAAGGGCCAAGAGTGAATGACGGTGCTCTGTATGTATTTTCATCATTGTGACATTCCACACCTGGTAGGTAATAGTTCCTTGGTGAACATGTCTTAGTTCCTTTTTAGTCGCTATGACAAAACACCATGACCAAGGCAACTTAGAAAATATTTCATTTGGGGCTCTCAGGTACAGAGAGTTAGAATCCATAACTGTCTTGGTGGGAGCATGGCAGACAGGCAGGCAGCAGGCATGGAACTGGAGCGGTAATTGAAAGCCCATATCTCAGTCCACAAGCACAAGGCAAAGAGAAGTAGCTTGGATTCGGCTTTTGCAACTTAAATGCTCATCCCTAGGGACACACTTCCTCTAACAAGGCTATACCTTCTAATCCTCCTAAAGAGTTCCATCAGCTGGGGAACAGCTGTTCAAATATATGAAGCTGTGGGGGCCGTTTTCATTCAAACCACCCCACATCAGTACTATTGTTGTTAACATGTATTAACTGCACAGATCAATGGGCTTCACTGTGAAATCTCAATGCATGCACATAGCATATTGATCACATCCTCCTCCTTCTTTCTTATCTACCTTAGCAACCTTCCGTGCCCAGGTGCATTAGTTCATTTTCTCATTGTGACCAAAGACCTTATGGGTTTAAATTCTGTTCTGGGGTCTCCTTGTTTCTCATAGTCCATTGGCTACCAGACTGCAAGGGAATAGCTGCCATCCGCAGAACTTTGAAAGGTGCTGAGTATGATGAAAACAGCCTTCCAGGACTCAGATTCAGTGAGACAGCTCATCTTTATTCCAGAGCGAGGGAAATGCGTAGGACAGGGACAGCGGCTGGGACATCACCTACTGGGTGCTCATAGTGTGCCTCATTTGCACTCGACAGAATGGTCCCATCATACAGATAGGAGCACGACATCTAATTATCGTGTGGGCAGCAGCAGGGTGTTGCGGTGAATTGTATCAGAGGTCACACATAAGATGAGTCAGCCATCCAGACCCAAGGACAGATTCCAAATGAGGTCAGACAGCGAGGAGGAAACCCTGCTGGGGGAATGGAGTCTTCCATTACGCGCCAAGCTCAGAGAGCTGTCCAGACATAGTGGCCTGCAACCTTAAGCAGTAGAACTTTCCTACAGGGTTCCCTTAAATTTTAGCTGAAAGTTTGGTGGCAAAGCCTACCTCAGACTGCCGGGAAACTATGAAGACAGGAATATGAGGCAATTGGTCATATCCAGTCAAGAAGCAGAAAGGAATGCTGATATCTAGTTCTTTTTTTAATTTATTTATTTCTTTATTAATTAATTAAAGATTTCTGTCTCTTCCCCACCGCCGCCTCCCCT